>NC_086451.1:92554845-92634845 GCF_028390025.1 Pseudophryne corroboree | reverse complement strand
AAGGCGGGGACTGCTGAGAGCGAGACTGCTGCAAGAGCCAGGTTGACATGCAGGCAGTAGCTGCAAGGTGAAGCCACTGAACGTAGAGCTGGGTACACACTGCACCATATATTATCTGATCAATTGAATAGATAATCTATCGTTTATTGATCAGCAGATGTGTTCAAACTTTGCCTGTGAACAACTGCATTCAGAGACCTATCGTGTCTGCCCTGCTGCACAGGTGATGCTGTTACTAGTGGTCCCAATTAGTGATAGCTAGCGGCCAGCAAGCAGTGATGCAGGGAAGGGCGTGAGAGTGTCACGAACGCACAGGCAGACGGAGGTAGTGAGAGTGTGACAGTGGCAGACGGAGGAAGTGAGAGTGTGACAGTGGCAGACGGAGGTAGTGAGAGTGTGACAGTGGCAGACGGAGGAAGTGAGAGTGTGACAGTGGGAGATGGAGGAAGTGAGAGTGTGACAGTGGGAGACGGAGGAAGTGAGAGTGTGACAGTGGGAGATGGAGGTAGTGAGAGTGTGACAGTGGGAGACGGAGGTAGTGAGAGTGTGACAGTGGGAGATGGAGGAAGTGAGAGTGTGACAGTGGGAGACGGAGGTAGTGAGAGTGTGACAGTGGGAGACGGAGGAAGTGAGAGTGTGACAGTGGGAGACGGAGGTAGTGAGAGTGTGACAGTGGGAGACGGAGGTAGTGAGAGTGTGACAGTGGCAGACGGAGGTAGTGAGAGTGTGACAGTGGGAGACGGAGGAAGTGAGAGAGTGACAGTGGGAGACGCAGGAAGTGAGAGTGTGACAGTGGGAGACGGAGGAAGTGAGAGTGTGACAGTGGCAGACGGAGGAAGTGAGAGTGTGACAGTGGGAGACGGAGGTAGTGAGAGTGTGACAGTGGGAGACGGAGGAAGTGAGAGTGTGACAGTGGGAGACGGAGGTAGTGAGAGTGTGACAGTGGGAGACGGAGGTAGTGAGAGTGTGACAGTGGCAGACGGAGGTAGTGAGAGTGTGACAGTGGGAGACGGAGGAAGTGAGAGAGTGACAGTGGGAGACGCAGGAAGTGAGAGTGTGACAGTGGGAGACGGAGGAAGTGAGAGTGTGACAGTGGCAGACGGAGGAAGTGAGAGTGTGACAGTGGGAGATGGAGGAAGTGAGGGTGTGACAGTGGGAGACGGAGGAAGTGAGAGTGTGACAGTGGGAGACGGAGGAAGTGAGAGTGTGACAGTGGCAGACGGAGGAAGTGAGAGTGTGACAGTGGGAGATGGAGGAAGTGAGAGTGTGACAGTGGCAGACGGAGGAAGTGAGAGTGTGACAGTGGCAGACGGAGGAAGTGAGAGAGTGACAGTGGGAGATGGAGGAAGTGAGAGTGTGACAGTGGGAGACGGAGGAAGTGAGAGTGTGACAGTGGGAGATGGAGGAAGTGAGAGTGTGACAGTGGGAGACGGAGGAAGTGAGAGTGTGACAGTGGCAGACGGAGGAAGTGAGAGTGTGACAGTGGCAGACGGAGGAAGTGAGAGTGTGACAGTGGGAGATGGAGGAAGTGAGAGTGTGACAGTGGGAGACGGAGGAAGTGAGAGTGTGACAGTGGGAGATGGAGGAAGTGAGAGTGTGACAGTGGGAGACGGAGGAAGTGAGAGTGTGACAGTGGCAGACGGAGGAAGTGAGAGTGTGACAGTGGGAGATGGAGGAAGTGAGAGTGTGACAGTGGCATACGGAGGAAGTGAGAGTGTGACAGTGGGAGACGGAGGAAGTGAGAGAGTGACAGTGGGAGACGGAGGAAGTGAGAGTGTGACAGTGGGAGACGGAGGAAGTGAGAGTGTGACAGTGGGAGACGGAGGAAGTGAGAGTGTGACAGTGGGAGACGGAGGTAGTGAGAGTGTGACAGTGGGAGACGGAGGTAGTGAGAGTGTGACAGTGGGAGACGGAGGAAGTGAGAGAGTGACAGTGGGAGACGGAGGAAGTGAGAGTGTGACAGTGGGAGACGGAGGAAGTGAGAGTGTGACAGTGGGAGACGGAGGTAGTGAGAGTGTGACGGTGGGAGACGCAGGAAGTGAGAGTGTGACAGTGGGAGACAGAGGAAGTGAGAGTGTGACAGTGGGAGACGGAGGTAGTGAGAGTGTGACAGTGGGAGACGGAGGTAGTGAGAGTGTGACAGTGGGAGACGGAGGAAGTGAGAGAGTGACAGTGGGAGACGGAGGAAGTGAGAGTGTGACAGTGGGAGACGGAGGAAGTGAGAGTGTGACAGTGGGAGACGGAGGTAGTGAGAGTGTGACGGTGGGAGACGCAGGAAGTGAGAGTGTGACAGTGGGAGACGGAGGAAGTGAGAGAGTGACAGTGGGAGACGGAGGAAGTGAGAGTGTGACAGTGGGAGACGGAGGAAGTGAGAGTGTGACAGTGGGAGACGGAGGAAGTGAGAGAGTGACAGTGGGAGACGGAGGAAGTGAGAGTGTGACAGTGGGAGATGGAGGAAGTGAGAGTGTGACAGTGGGAGATGGAGGAAGTGAGAGTGTGACAGTGGGAGACGGAGGAAGTGAGAGTGTGACAGTGGGAGACGGAGGTAGTGAGAGTGTGACAGTGGGAGACGGAGGTAGTGAGAGTGTGACAGTGGGAGACGGAGGAAGTGAGAGAGTGACAGTGGGAGACGGAGGTAGTGAGAGAGTGACAGTGGGAGACGGAGGAAGTGAGAGTGTGACGGTGGGAGACGCAGGAAGTGAGAGTGTGACGGTGGGAGACGCAGGAAGTGAGAGTGTGACGGTGGGAGACGGAGGAAGTGAGAGTGTGACGGTGGGAGACGGAGGTAGTGAGAGTGTGACAGTGGCAGACGGAGGAAGTGAGAGTGTGACGGTGGGAGACGGAGGTAGTGAGAGTGTGACAGTGGCAGACGGAGGAAGTGAGAGTGTGACAGTGGGAGACGGAGGAAGTGAGAGTGTGACGGTGGGAGACGCAGGAAGTGAGAGTGTGACGGTGGGAGACGCAGGAAGTGAGAGTGTGACGGTGGGAGACGGAGGAAGTGAGAGTGTGACGGTGGGAGACGGAGGTAGTGAGAGTGTGACAGTGGCAGACGGAGGAAGTGAGAGTGTGACGGTGGGAGACGGAGGTAGTGAGAGTGTGACAGTGGGAGACGGAGGAAGTGAGAGAGTGACAGTGGGAGACGGAGGAAGTGAGAGTGTGACAGTGGGAGACGGAGGAAGTGAGAGTGTGACAGTGGGAGACGGAGGAAGTGAGAGAGTGACAGTGGGAGACGGAGGAAGTGAGAGTGTGACAGTGGGAGACGGAGGTAGTGAGAGAGTGACAGTGGGAGACGGAGGTAGTGAGAGAGTGACAGTGGGAGACGGAGGAAGTGAGAGTGTGACGGTGGGAGACGCAGGAAGTGAGAGTGTGACAGTGGGAGACGGAGGAAGTGAGAGAGTGACAGTGGGAGACGGAGGAAGTGAGAGTGTGACAGTGGGAGACGGAGGTAGTGAGAGAGTGACAGTGGGAGACGGAGGTAGTGAGAGAGTGACAGTTGGAGACGGAGGAAGTGAGAGTGTGACGGTGGGAGACGCAGGAAGTGAGAGTGTGACGGTGGGAGACGCAGGAAGTGAGAGTGTGACGGTGGGAGACGGAGGAAGTGAGAGTGTGACGGTGGGAGACGGAGGTAGTGAGAGTGTGACAGTGGCAGACGGAGGAAGTGAGAGTGTGACAGTGGGAGACGGAGGTAGTGAGAGAGTGACAGTGGGAGACGGAGGAAGTGAGAGTGTGACGGTGGGAGACGGAGGAAGTGAGAGTGTGACGGTGGGAGACGGAGGTAGTGAGAGTGTGACGGTGGCAGACGGAGGAAGTGAGAGTGTGACGGTGGGAGACGGAGGTAGTGAGAGTGTGACGGTGGGAGACGGAGGAAGTGAGAGAGTGACAGTGGGAGACGGAGGAAGTGAGAGTGTGACAGTGGGAGACGGAGGAAGTGAGAGTGTGACAGTGGGAGACGGAGGAAGTGAGAGAGTGACAGTGGGAGACGGAGGAAGTGAGAGTGTGACAGTGGCAGACGGAGGAAGTGAGAGTGTGACGGTGGGAGACGGAGGTAGTGAGAGTGTGACGGTGGGAGACGGAGGAAGTGAGAGAGTGACAGTGGGAGACGGAGGAAGTGAGAGTGTGACAGTGGGAGACGGAGGTAGTGAGAGTGTGACAGTGGGAGACGGAGGAAGTGAGAGAGTGACAGTGGGAGACGGAGGAAGTGAGAGTGTGACAGTGGGAGACGGAGGAAGTGAGAGTGTGACAGTGGGAGACGGAGGAAGTGAGAGAGTGACAGTGGCAGACGGAGGAAGTGAGAGTGTGACGGTGGGAGACGGAGGTAGTGAGAGTGTGACAGTGGGAGACGGAGGAAGTGAGAGAGTGACAGTGGGAGACGGAGGAAGTGAGAGTGTGACAGTGGGAGACGGAGGAAGTGAGAGTGTGACGGTGGGAGACGGAGGAAGTGAGAGAGTGACGGTGGGAGACGGAGGAAGTGAGAGTGTGACAGTGGCAGACGGAGGAAGTGAGAGTGTGACGGTGGGAGACGGAGGTAGTGAGAGTGTGACAGTGGGAGACGGAGGAAGTGAGAGAGTGACAGTGGGAGACGGAGGAAGTGAGAGTGTGACAGTGGGAGACGGAGGAAGTGAGAGTGTGACAGTGGGAGACGGAGGAAGTGAGAGAGTGACAGTGGGAGACGGAGGAAGTGAGAGTGTGACAGTGGCAGACGGAGGAAGTGAGAGTGTGACGGTGGGAGACGGAGGTAGTGAGAGTGTGACAGTGGGAGACGGAGGAAGTGAGAGAGTGACAGTGGGAGACGGAGGAAGTGAGAGTGTGACAGTGGGAGACGGAGGAAGTGAGAGTGTGACAGTGGGAGACGGAGGAAGTGAGAGAGTGACAGTGGGAGACGGAGGAAGTGAGAGTGTGACAGTGGGAGACGGAGGTAGTGAGAGTGTGACGGTGGGAGACGGAGGAAGTGAGAGTGTGACAGTGGGAGATGGAGGAAGTGAGAGTGTGACGGTGGCAGACGGAGGAAGTGAGAGTGTGACAGTGGGAGATGGAGGAAGTGAGAGTGTGACAGTGGGAGACGGAGGAAGTGAGAGAGTGACAGTGGGAGACGGAGGAAGTGAGAGTGTGACAGTGGGAGACGGAGGAAGTGAGAGAGTGACGGTGGGAGACGGAGGTAGTGAGAGTGTGACGGTGGGAGACGGAGGTAGTGAGAGTGTGACGGTGGGAGACGGAGGTAGTGAGAGTGTGACGGTGGGAGACGGAGGAAGTGAGAGTGTGACGGTGGGAGACGGAGGAAGTGAGAGAGTGACAGTGGGAGACGGAGGAAGTGAGAGTGTGACGTGGGAGACGGAGGAAGTGAGAGAGTGACAGTGGGAGACGGAGGAAGTGAGAGTGTGACGGTGGGAGACGGAGGAAGTGAGAGTGTGACGGTGGGAGACGGAGGAAGTGAGAGTGTGACGGTGGGAGACGGAGGAAGTGAGAGTGTGACAGTGGGAGACGGAGGAAGTGAGAGAGTGACAGTGGGAGACGGAGGAAGTGAGAGAGTGACAGTGGGAGACGCAGGAAGTGAGAGAGTGACAGTGGGAGACGGAAGGAGGCGAGAGAGGGTCAGTGGGAGACGGAGGAAGTGAGAGAGTGACAGTGGGAGACGGAGGAAGTGAGAGAGTGACAGTGGGAGACGGAGGAAGTGAGAGAGTGACAGTGGGAGACGCAGGAAGTGAGAGAGTGACAGTGGGAGACGGAAGGAGGCGAGAGAGGGTCAGTGGGAGACGGAGGAAGTGAGAGAGTGACAGTGGGAGACGGAGGAAGTGAGAGAGTGACAGTGGGAGACGGAGGAAGTGAGAGAGTGACAGTGGGAGACGCAGGAAGTGAGAGAGTGACAGTGGGAGACGGAAGGAGGCGAGAGAGGGTCAGTGGGAGACGGAGGGAGCAAGAAAGAGGAAATTAGACAATGGGAGACGAAGTGAGAGACAGTGGGAATGAAAACAGAGGCAAAAAAGGCCTGTTTCCTTTTACCTGTGTTCCAGCCCATTATATAAATAGCAGGCTCATTTGGCACGTTTCATGATGACGATCTGACAGTAAGTACAGAGGAAAGATTAATTGGCCAATGTTCTAACCACAGATATATCTTTAGATGGCAGTGGTGGTTGGTCAGTGTGTATGAACAACCACCATATGCTATCTGCAGATTGGGTCAACCTGCAGCTATATCTTTCAGGTGCACACTGACTGAGTGTGCAGATGCAAGCTGGAGCCAGCTGCTGCTAGTGGAAACACCAGATACGGTGGGGAATTAAATTGTTACCGCGCCCCAATCTCGTGTCTAAAGTGAGGGGAAATTGCAGGGGTGATATTCAATTGATCCCCATTATCGCGCCGATTAGTATCTGGTTTAGCCGTGTAAAGCCGCTAAACCCAAATAAACTAATGGACGCTATCTCAAAGTGCCATTTGGGTGCCCACCCCGGGGGGCGTGTGCCGGAATGTCAGCGCTGGCAGCATACAATTGAATAGCTCCGTTGGGCGCCGTCTGCCAGCGCAAATTACATTTGAATTCCTTCCACAAAGAGAGTTTGGTAATAGCACACCACCACATCACTTCAATAGAAAATTATACATAGATGACCACTATATCCCTCCTGACTAGTATAGCCTTGCAGAGTGGAGAGACTGATAACGAGGCATTAGCCTACCTATTGCTTCTAAGTATCGATAGCATCCATAGCTAATTATGGGTCTAAGTCAAGGTTGATCGCAAAAGCAAAATCTTCCTCTAATGGGCAAAACCATGTGCACTGCAGGTTTGGGTGGGTTATATTGTTTCTGTGCAGGGTAAATACTGGCTGAAATAAACGTCATGCTGTACAGGTGAAACTCAGAAAATTAGAATATTGTGCAAAATTTAATTTATTTTAGTAATTCAACTTAAAAGGTGAAACTAATATATTACATAGACTCATTACATGCAAAGTGAGATATTTTAAAGCCTTTATTTGTTAGAATTTTGATGATTGTGGCTTACAGCTTAAGAAAACCCAAAATCTCAGAAAAGTAGACTATTACATAAAATCAATAAAAAAGGATTTTAAATACAGAAATGTCGGCCCTCTGAAAAGTATAATCATGCATATGTACTCAGTACAGGTTGAGTATCCCATATCCAAATATTCCGAAATACGGAATATTCCGAAATACAGACTTTTTTGAGTGAGAGTGAGATAGTGAAACCTTTGTTTTTTGATGGCTCAATGTATACAAACTGTGTTTAATACACAGAGTTATTAAAAATATTGTATTAAATGACCTTCAGGCTGTGTGTATAAGGTGTATATGAAACATAAATGAATTGTGTGAATGTAGACACACTTTGTTTAATGCACAAAGTTATAAAAAATATTGGTTAAAATGACCTCCAGGCTGTGTGTATAAGGTGTATATGTAACATAAATGCATTCTGTGCTTAGATTTAGGTCCCATCACCATGATATCTCATTATGGTATGCAGTTATTCCAAAATACGGAAAAATCCCATATCCAAAGTACCTCTGGTCCCAAGCATTTTGGATAAGGGAGACTCAACCTGTACTTGGTTTGGCCCCTTTTGCATGAATTACTGCCTCAATGCGGCGTGGAATGGATCCTATCAGCCTGTGGCACTGCTGAGGTGTTATGGAAGACCAGGATGCTCTAATAGCGGCCTTCAGCTCTTCTGCATTGTTCTGTTTCATTTCTCTCATCTTTCTGTTGCCAATGTCCCATAGATTCTCTATGAGGTTCAGGTCAGGCGAGTTTGCTGGCCAATCCAGCACAGTAATCTCATGGCCATTGAACCAGGTTTTGCTACTTTTGGCAGTGTGGACAGGTACCAAGTCCTGCTGGAAAATGAAGTCAGCATCTCCATAAAGCTTGTCTGCTGAAGGAAACATGAAGTGCTCTAAAATGTCCTGGTAGAAGGCTGCGTTTACGCTGGACTTAATAAAGCACAGTGGACCAACACCAGCAGATGACATGGCTCCCCAAATCAACACAGACTGTGGAAACTTCACACTGGACTTCAAGCATCTTGGATTGTGCGCCTCTCCATTCTTCCTCCAGACTCTGGGACCAAATGAGATGCAAACTTTGCTCTCATCAGAAAAGAGGACTTTGGACCACTGAGCAACAGACCAGTTCTTTTTTTTCTTTAACTCTGGTCCAGGATCTGTCTGTGTGTGTGGTGGCTCTTGATGCACTAACTCCAGCCTCAGTCCACTCCTTGTGAAGCTCCCCCACACTTTTGAATGGCCTTTTCCTGACAATCCTCTCCAGACTGCGGTCATCCCTGCTGCTTGTGCTCCTTTTTCTTCCACACTTTTCACTTCCACTTCGCTTTCTATTCATGTGCTTTGATTCAGCACTTTCAGAACATCCAACTTTTGCAATTTCCTTTTGATGCTTTCCCTCCTTGTGGAGGGTGTCAATGATGGGTTTCTGCACAACTGTCAGGTCAGCAGTCTTCCCCATGATTGTGAATTGTACTGAACCAGACTGAGAGACCATTTAAAGCAGGCCTGGTCAACCTGTGGCTCTACCGCTGTTGTAAAACTACAAGACCCATCATGCTTTGCCACAGTTTTGCTATTAGGAAATGCTAAAACTGGCAGGGCATACTGGGATGTGTGGTTTCCCGACATCTGGAGAGCCACAGGTTGGCCAGGCCTGATTTAAAGGCTCAGGAACCTTTTGCAGGTGGTTTGGATTAAATAGCTGATTAGGGTGTGACACTTTGATCCTAAAATATTGAACCTTTTCACCATATTCAAAATTTCTGAGATTTTGCATTTGGGGTTTTCTTAAGCTGGAAGCCACGGGTGTGGTATGAGTTGCCGGCGGCCAGCATACCAGCGCCGGGATCCCGACCGCCAGCTTACCGACAGTGGGGTGAGCGCAAATGAGCCCCTTGTGGGCTCGCCGCGCTGCTGGCACGGTGGCGCGCTATGCACGCCACCTTATTTATTCTCCATCCGGGGGAGGGGGGGGGCGTGGATCCCCAAGAGGGAGAAACAGTGTTTGTATACCGGTTGTCGAGATTCCGGCGCCGGTATACTGTGCGCCAGGATCCCAACAACCGGTATACTGAATACCATCCGTAAGCCACAATCATCAAAATTATAACAAAGGCTTGAAATATATCTTAGTTTTACCTTTTTTAAGTTGAATTACTGAAATAAATGAACTTTTGCACGATATTCTAATTTTCGGAGTTTCACCTGTACATCCAACTGGGTGTTTTTCATAAAATAACATTTTTGTAGGTTTTAAATAAATGCTTTATATACAGTATCTAATTTTGTTTGTCCAGCTGCTGTTCCCGATGCCCTCACTATAATATACTAGCCAGCGTAAATTACCCTGCAACCCAGCATTTACTTTGCAGGTCTCATGATACTGTTAAAAGAAAATTGCTCCAAATGTCACTAGCATCTTTCATATCTTTCATAGTGATTATGGGCTAAAGTTCCTTTTTATTCCTCACCAGTTTTCTGGAGTATGCCTCTGTTTGCTTGTTTTGTACAGGTGATGAGAAGATCTTGCCTCCTGCTCCGGTACTTCTGGTGCTTTCCACAGATGGGCTCCTTTGTCCCTTTCATGTGATCAACCTAAACCCTGGTGTGAAATCTCTGACCACAGCCCTGGAGCAGCTGCCCATGGGAGGAGAGCGGCAAATGAAAACTGGGGGTATGTGGGGATTTCCCTTTTAATGTTGTTGTGAAAATCATTACAGGGTGGGTGATCAAAGGCAGATTGTATTCAGGACCTGATTGTCACAATTGGACGCAATTCTGACGCCAGAACGTGCATAACTGCAAATAATGTTGTATTGATCAATCTCTGCAAATGCCCTGTATGTGGTTATGTATAAATCCTGTGTGCAGAGGTCATAGGAGACTTCAGCCTGACGTGCCACTGCTCCCATGCTGATCTTTATAAGTGGAGGTGTCATGATCCAGGCTATTTCAAGTAGGAATAGGCCTGTTAATAAGTAGTGTGAAATCAATATAGATGACACCAGGATATCAGAGTGACGTATCAATGGATGTGATGCCAATGCATCTAGGTTATATCGAATGGGCATGATTGAAATTTGTATTATTCCAATTGATGTATCAATGTACCATTGTATTATACCAGTCAAGTGTTTTTGCATGTTAAATGGTAGAGACTTAATTGATCTGCTTGTATAGAGCTGTTTACAGTACAGAGGTGTCAGATACCCTTTGATGCAGGGACCCAGAGATGGTTGGGAGAATGCATTTGTAAGTTGTAAAAGAGCAGGATGCAGGATATTTATTCAGGCCTTACTTCTACAGTTGTAAATACTAGCTCAGAGCTTCAAACAAGCAATTAAAAGATAAGGCAATTTGGCCTGCTAGTATTTCTAAGAGACCCCACAGTATAAGTTTTAACAGTGTCTTAGTATGATTGATAAATCTGATTTCCCAGCTTTAAAAGGAAGGGGAAAAGTAACACAGACTGCAAAGCGTGCATTATCAAGGAAGCGAGTCAGGAAAACATTCTGGCTCTGTAATGTCTCGATATATCTGAAGAGTCTTCACTTCATCCCATCGTTCCACGCTGCATGTGTTAGGAGGATCAGTGGGTTTTATCTCCCTATATTTATTTTCTCTGACGTCCTAAGTGGATGCTGGGGACTCCGTCAGGACCATGGGGATTAGCGGCTCCGCAGGAGACAGGGCACAAAAGTAAAAGCTTTAGGATCAGGTGGTGTGCACTGGCTCCTCCCCCTATGACCCTCCTCCAAGCCTCAGTTAGATTTTTGTGCCCGGCCGAGAAGGGTGCAATCTAGGTGGCTCTCCTAAAGAGCTGCTTAGAGTAAAAGTTTGTTAGGTTTTTTATTTTCAGTGAGTCCTGCTGGCAACAGGCTCACTGCTACGAGGGACTTAGGGGAGAGAAGTGAACTCACCTGCGTGCAGGATGGATTGGCTTCTTAGGCTACTGGACACCATTAGCTCCAGAGGGAGTCGGAACACAGGTCTCACCCTGGGGTTCGTCCCGGAGCCGCGCCGCCGACCCCCCTTGCAGATGCCGAAAAGTGAAGGTCCAGAAACGGCGGCAGAAGACTCTTCAGTCTTCATAAGGTAGCGCACAGCACTGCAGCTGTGCGCCATTGTTGTCAGCACACTTCATAGCAGCGGTCACTGAGGGTGCAGGGCGCTGGGGGGGGGGGGCGCCCTGGGCAGCAATGATAGTACCTTATTCTGGCTAAAAATACATCACATATAGCCCCTGGGGGCTATATGGATGTATTTAACCCCTGCCAGGTCTCAGAAAAACGGGAGAAGAAGCCCGCCGAAAAGGGGGCGGGGCCTATTCTCCTCAGCACACAGCGCCATTTTCCCTCACAGAAATGCTGGTGGGAAGGCTCCCAGGCTCTCCCCTGCACTGCACTACAGAAACAGGGTTAAAACAGAGAGGGGGGGCACTTATTTGGCGATATGTATATATATATTAAAATGCTATAAGGGAAAAACACTTATATAAAGGTTGTCCCTGTATAATTATAGCGTTTTTGGTGTGTGCTGGCAAACTCTCCCTCTGTCTCCCCAAAGGGCTAGTGGGGTCCTGTCCTCTATCAGAGCATTCCCTGTGTGTGTGCTGTGTGTCGGTACGTGTGTGTCGACATGTATGAGGACGATGTTGGTGAGGAGGCGGAGCAATTGCCTGAAATGGTGATGTCACTCTCTAGGGAGTCGACACCGGAATGGATGGCTTATTTAAGGAATTACGTGATAATGTCAACACGCTGCAAGGTCGGTTGACGACATGAGACGGCCGGCAAACAAATTAGTACCTGTCCAGGCGTCTCAAACACCGTCAGGGGCTGTAAAACGCTCATTTACCTCAGTCGGTCGACACGGACACTGACTCCAGTGTCGACGGTGAAGAAACAAACGTATTTTCCTTTAGGGCCACACGTTACATGTTAAGGGCAATGAAGGAGGTGTTACATATTTCTGATACTACAAGTACCACAAGAAGGGTATTATGTGGGGTGTGAAAAAACTACCTGTAGTTTTTCCTGAATCAGATAAATTAAATGAAGTGTGTGATGATGCGTGGGTTTCCCCCGATAGAAAATTATTGGCGGTATACCCTTTCCCGCCAGAAGTTAGGGCGCGTTGGGAAACACCCTTTAGGGTGGATAAGGCGCTCACACGCTTATCAAAACAAGTGGCGGTACCGTCTCCAGATAGGGCCGCCCTCAAGGAGCCAGCTGAGAGGCTGGAAAATATCCTAAAAAGGTATATACACACATACTGGTGTTATACTGCGACCAGCGATCGCCTCAGCCTGGATGTGCAGCGCTGGGGTGGCTTGGTCGGATTCCCTGACTGAAAATATTGATACCCTTGACAGGGACAGTATTTTATTGACTATAGAGCATTTAAAGGATGCATTTCTATATATGCGAGATGCACAGAGGGATATTTGCACTCTGGCATCAAGAGTAAGTGCGATGTCCATATCTGCCAGAAGATGTTTATGGACACGACAGTGGTCAGGTGATGCAGATTCCAAACGGCACATGGAAGTATTGCCGTATAAAGGGGAGGAGTTATTTGGGGTCGGTCCATCGGACCTGGTGGCCTCGGCAACAGCTGGAAAATCCACCTTTTTTACCCCAAATCACATCTCAGCAGAAAAAGACACCGTCTTTTCAGCCTCAGTCCTTTCGTCCCCATAAGGGCAAGCGGGCAAAAGGCCAGTCATATCTGCCCAGGGATAGAGGAAAGGGAAGAAGACTGCAGCAGGCAGCCCATTCCCAGGAACAGAAGCCCTCCACAGCTTCTGCCAAGTCCTCAGCATGACGCTGGGGCCGTACAAGCGGACTCAAGTGCGGTGGGGGGTCGTCTCAAGAGTTTCAGCGCGTAGTGGGCTCACTCGCAAGTGGACCCCTGGATCCTACAAGTAGTATCCCAGGGGTACAGACTGGAAATTCGAGACGTCTCCCCCTCGCTGGCTCCTGATGTCTGCTTTACCAACGTCTTCCTCTGACAGGGAGGCAGTATTGGAAACAATTCACAAGCTGTATTCCCAGCAGGTGATAATCAAAGTACCCCTCCTACAACAAGGAAAGGGGTATTATTCCACACTATATTGTGGTACTGAAGCCAGACGGCTCGGTGAGACCTATTCTAAATGGGAAATCTTTGAACACTTACATACAAAGGTTCAAATCAAGATGGAGTCACTCAGAGCAGTGATAGCGAACCAGGAAGAAGGGGACTATATGGTGTCCCTGGACATCAAGGATGCTTACCTCCATGTCCCAAATTGCCCTTCTCACCAAGGGTACCTCAGGTTCGTGGTACGGAACTGTCACTATCAGTTTCAGACGCTGCCGTTTGGATTGTCCACGGCACCCCGGGTCTTTACCAAAGTAATGGCCGAAATGATGATTCTTCTTCAAAGAAAAGGCGTCTTAATTATCCCTTACTTGGACGATCTCCTGATAAGGGCAAGGTCCAGAGAACAGTTGGAAGTCGGAGTAGCACTATCTCAAGTAGTTCTACGACAGCACGGGTGGATTCTAAATATCCAAAATCGCAGCCGTTTCCGACGACACGTCTGCTGTTCCTAGGGATGGTTCTGGACACAGTCCAGAAAAAGGTGTTTCTCCCGGAGGAGAAAGCCAGGGAGTTATCCGAGCTAGTCGGGAACCTCCTAAAACCAGGAAAAGTGTCAGTGCATCATTGCACAAGAGTCCTGGGAAAAATGGTGGCTTATTACGAAGCGATTCCATTCGGCAGATTCCACGCAAGAACTTTTCAGTGGGATCTGCTGGACAAATGGTCCGGATCGCATTTTCAGATGCATCAGCGGATAACCCTATCTCCGAGGACAAGGGTGTCTCTCCTGTGGTGGTTACAGAGTGCTCATCTTCTAGAGGGCCGCAGATTCGGCATTCAGGATTGGATGCTGGTGACCACGGAGGCCAGCCTGAGAGGCTGGGGAGCAGTCACACAGGGAAAAAATTTCCAGGGAGTGTGATCAAGTCTGGAGATTTTTCTCCACATAAATATACTGGAGCTAAGGGCAATTTACAATGCTCTAAGCTTAGCAAGACCTCTGCTTCAAGGTCAGCCGGTATTGATCCAGTGGGACAACATCACGGCAGTCGCCCACGTAAACAGACAGGGCGGCACAAGAAGCAGGAGGGCAATGGCAGAAACTGCAAGGATTTTTCGCTGGGCGGAAAATCATGTGATAGCACTGTCCGCAGTGTTCATTCCGGGAGTGGACAACTGGGAAGCAGACTTCCTCAGCAGGCACAACCTCCACCCGGGAGAGTGGGGACTTCATCGGGAAGTCTTCCACATGATTGTGAACCGTTGGAAAAGACCAAAGGTGGACATGATGGCGTCCCGCCTGAACAAAAAACTGGACAAGTATTGCGCCAGGTCAAAAGACCCTCAGGCAATAGCTGTGGACGTTCTGGTAACACCGTGGGTGTACCAGTCGGTGTATGTCTTCCCTCCTCTGCTTCTCATACCCAAGGTATTGAAAATTATAAGACGTAGAGGAGTAAGAACTATACTCGTGGCTCCGGATTGGCCAAGAAGGACTTGGTACCCGGAACTTCAAGAGATGCTCACAGAGGACTCATGGCCTGTGCCGCTAAGAAGGGACTTGCTTCAGCAAGTACCATGTCTGTTCCAAGACTTACCGCGGCTGCGTTTGACGGCATGGCGGTTGAACGCCGGATCCTAAGGGAAAAAGGCATTCCGGAAGAGGTCATTCCTACCCTGGTCAAAGCCAGGAAGGAGGTGACCGCACAACATTATCACCACATGTGGCGAAAATATGTTGCGTGGTGTGAGGCCAGGAAGGCCCCATGAAGAAAATTCAACTCGGTCGTTTCCTGCATTTCCTGAAAACAGGAGTGTCTATGGGCCTCAAATTGGGGTCCATTAAGGTTCAAATTTCGGCCCTGTCGATTTTCTTCCAGAAAGAATTGGCTTCAGTTCCTGAAGTCCAGAAGTTTGTCAAGGGAGTACTGCATATACAACCCCCTTTTGTGCCTCCAGTGGCACTGTGGGATCTCAACCTAGTTCTGGGATTCCTAAAATCACATTGGTTTAAACCGCTCAAATCTGTGGATTTGAAATATCTCACAGGGAAAGTGACCATGCTGTTGGCCCTGGCCTCGGCCAGGCGAGTGTCAGAATTGGCGGCGTTTGTCTCAAAAAAGCCCATATCTGATTGTCCATTCGGACAGGGCAGAGCTGCGGACTCATCCCCAGTTTCTCCCTAAGGTGGTGTCAGTGTTTCACCCGAACCAGCTTATTGTGGTACCTGCGGCTACTAGGGACTTGGAGGACTCCAAGTTGCTAGATGTTGTCAGGGCCCTGAAAATATAGTTTCCAGGACGGCTGGAGTCAGGAAAACTGACCTGCTGTTATCCTGTATGCACACAACAAACTGGGTGCTCTTGCTTCTAAGCAGACGATTGCTAGTTGGATGTGTAGTACAATTCAGCTTGCACATTCTGTGGCAGGCCTGCCACAGCCAAAATATGTAAATACCCATTCCACAAGGAAGGTGGGCTCATCTTGGGCGGCTGCCCGAGGGGTCTCGGCTTTACAACTTTGCCGAGCTGATACTTGGTCAGGGGCACACCCTGACTGAGGAGGACCTGGAGTTCTCTCATTCGGTGCTGCAGAGTCATCCGCACTCTCCCGCCCGTTTGGGAGCTTTGGTATAATCCCCATGGTCCTGACGGAGTCCCCAGCATCCACTTAGGACGTCAGAGAAAATAAGAATTTACTTACCGATAATTCTATTTCTCGTAGTCCGTAGTGGATGCTGGGCGCCCATCCCAAGTGCGGATTGTCTGCAATACTTGTACATAGTTATTGTAACAAAAATCGGGTTATTATTGTTGTGAGCCATCTTTTCAGATGCTCCGCTGTTATCATGCTGTTAACTGGGTTCAGATCACAGGTTGTACAGTGTGATTGGTGTGGCTGGTATGAGTCTTACCCGGGATTCAAAATCCTTCCTTATTGTGTACGCTCGTCCGGGCACAGTATCCTAACTGAGGCTTGGAGGAGGGTCATAGGGGGAGGAGCCAGTGCACACCACCTGATCCTAAAGCTTTTACTTTTGTGCCCTGTCTCCTGCGGAGCCGCTAATCCCCATGGTCCTGACGGAGTCCCCAGCATCCACTACGGACTACGAGAAATAGAATTATCGGTAAGTAAATTCTTATTTTCTTGAAATTGTATTTTCTGCTGTGACTTTTCACTTTTTAGCATTATATTCTTGTAACTTTCTTTTTTCTGTAACATAAGCTTTGAAATGTTTTACTTAAGTTAAATCAATTTTAGCTCTGGTTTCCTGTGTGTATCCAACCCAACTCTCTGAAAGAGGCGTTACCAAAATATTAATAATTCTAGGTGCAGGCAAAAGCCATAAGTTTGCCTTGGGTCATATCCTAAACGTTTGTACTTTGTCTGGTGGCAGTGACCGTGTTGAAATTAACACGCGTGCTCAGGTATCCAGTAGCGGTTTCACGTGGCAGGGATTCGCAGATAGACGTATCTGGGGAATTGCCGTGCCTATGATCGGGACACTGATGATGTTATACTATTCAATCAAATAATTTAAAGCTTGTCCTGTCTCTATGGTACATATATGGAAACCACTATTTCTCTCTCATCCACTGGAGAACTTAAACAGCTGGGGTGTGAAGACTGCAGACCGGAGGTGGCACAATGAATTAATAAAAAAAAAAAAAACTGCTGGCTCCTCCCCCTTCATGCCCCCCTATCTCTCCAGTTTGAAAAATTGTACTAGGAGGTGGAAGCATAATAAAGGAGCTCCTGCTTCACAAAAGCTTTTTATGATCTTTTGATCTGTAGCCCGATCCCACCTGACAGAAAGCAGGGGGCAGGCTGAGCTGAGGTGTACTTTAAGAATACAATTGGGACTAAGATCCTGTTGGAAGGGATCAGCATCTCTTACATAAGGCCTTCCTCTAACAGTGAGTAGTACAGGGCGGCAGCGCAGCTGCTAGATATAGATTTCCTCCGGAGCGGAGCGGCAAAGCACAGCGCAGCTTGGGTGACTGGCAGGCGGACAAGCGCATGAGGCAGCCGGGAGGCAGGGGGGTGCAGCACGGACCTGTTTGGCGGCTTCCTCGAGTGTCACACAGCAACAGGAGGAACGCAGCTGGAGACGCTGACGGGTACATAGAATCTGAGGAGATCAGAAGCGCTATCGGATCCCCTGGAGAGTGCAGACAGGCGCAGAGATGGTCCTTCTTCGCTGCAGGGAAGCCTAGCAGCGAGGTGAATAAAAAAACTTCACAGACAGGGGAGGCGGAGTTAGCACTCCCTCTCCTATTGTCTAGTCAGAGCAGTAGCCATGTTATGTGTTACAGTCTGCAGTGCAGGTTGGAGACCCAAAAGCCGTTTTTAGCGTTGGCTTATAGATAAAAGCATACTGTTAGAGTATCTTCTGTAAATTAACAATATGATGTTAATGACATATATATTATCTTCCAAGGGATGCTGCTGACAGCTCCTGCGGAAGAGGGAGCATCAGATGTATTAACCCTGGCACAGATCTACTTGTCTCAACAGTTGGTGGTTTGTGATTTGTAAACATTTGGCTGTTTTTTTTTATTTAAAGATTTATTTATTGTTGCTAATTTTTTTAATTCTAGCTGTGTGGCTAAGACCTAATTTCATTGCTACCCATATCCCTGCGGTCTTTCTCCATCTATACTAATAGAGTGAAAGCACTGCTGTTTGGAGTGTGTATGTGAGGGTTGGACATGGTGTCTAAAGCACCAACCCAGATCACAAAAATATGTTATGTATGTTCAAAATGTGAGAAAAAGAGCACAAGTGTTGGCAGCTCCGGGGTGTGCGACACATGTTTGGGAATGGACGCTCAACCAGGGAGCAGTGGTCCATCGGGGTCATGGGAGAATGCCCTGGCTGACATCTCTAAAGAGATGGCGGAATCCCGTAAGCAACATTTAGAATGGGCTGCTGGTTTCTCATAAACGATGGAAGAATTCCTCATTTGGCTACCTCCGCCAGAACAGGTGGAAAAGCCTGTATGCAAATCTGTAAAGAGACCTCTTCCTGTCCTGCTAGAAGAGTCGAAGGAGGAGGAAGGTCTCTTGGTAGTTCAAGAGGAGAGAGAATCTGTTGAGGAAATATTGGATGGGAGTCCTCAGGAGGAGGATTCAGAAGTAAAAGGGTTAGAATCCCTTATTGAGGCTGTTAAACAGGTACTTAATTTGGGACGTCCCCAGCTGTTTCATTTCTCCAGTGTCCCCTAGTGGATGAGAGAGAAAAGAGGATTTTAGTACTCGCCAATAAATCCATTTCTCTGAATCCACTCGGGGACATTGAACGGTGTTGTCAGCCTTAATTGCTCTTGTTAAATTTGGTCAAGCAAGTTTATATTATTTCACTGTTTTGACAGCTCTTGGTTGCTATTTTGATGTTGTGATATGTTGGGCTCCTTCCCGCAAAGCGTGAGGCTTTCATGTTCCCTCTTCTCTCCGTCAATTTTTCAAACTGGAGGGATAGGGGGGTGTGAAGGGGGAGGAGCCAGCTGTGAATAATTTTTTTTTAATTTTTTATCCATTGTGCCACCGCCGGTCTGCAGTCTTCACACCCCAGCTGTTTAAGTACTCCAGTGTCCCCAAGTGGATTCAGAGAAATGGATTTATTGGTAAGTACAAAACTACAGCGGAGGGTCTGGTGTCCTTCTCGCCAGTCACACACACCCGCTGCTGCCCTCCAGGATCGCGTGGCCACTCATTCAAGGGGAGGTAAGGGGTCTCTTTGGCCGCTGTTACTGCGATCCGGCGCGGCTGTGGGAGGTGGGCAGCGCGTGCGCTGGCGTGGACACTGTTACTGTGCAGCTGCTCCACTAGCCACCAGGGACACTGGTGTAGCGATGCGATAAATAAATAAGATATAAAATATTTTATTATTTAAAAATCTATAATTTATGTTGCATCTATATATATTTGGTCAAATGGTTGCCAAGGAGCTGTTTGTTTATAATTAAAATGGAATAAAGTTTTGCTGCACGAGACAAGTGCAGCTGTTACAGGACCTTACTATGACAGTTGTAGTGGGTCCCCAGCGCTGACCGCTGCGCGCCGTAGTTAGTAATGGTCTGCAGGGCGGCAAAAGCATGTCCTCGAGCCGCCCTCCACATCCACGCGCCGCTGGAGAAATGGTCTGCCAGGCAGGAAGAGCGGGTCCCCTCGCGCTCGCTACTCTGACTGCGAGCTCCTGGAAGAAAATGGGAAGGCGATTGGCAGCAGAGACGGCAAGGGACCAATTAGGGTCTGCCGTCAGCGCGAGCCTCACTGTAACAGAGAATAAAAGAGAGCTCTTCAGCGCTAAGCGGAAAACTAGAGTTCCCTCGGTGAGAGCGCAGTTCCCTACTGCTACCTCGCCACTCTTAGAGCTGTAGTTGGCGGAGGTTAGCTCAGGGCTGAGCCGGCGCCGAGCAGCAGCATCGGGTAGTGCTGTGGTGCATAGGGTTGGGTGGCGCTGGAAGTCTCCCCTGCTACCGCTCACCTCCGCTGTAAACATTGAGGGAGCAGAGAGGAGACTGACAGTGCAGCCGCCTAATGCAATACCCAGGGATATGCGCTAGCCTTGCCTTACTTACCACCACTCATATTATGCTGTAAACATTGAGTGGAAGGTAGGAGGGTTGAGGACGCTGCCCTTATTGCACTTATCAGAGCCAGGTACTTCTGAGGTGTCAAAGTACTTGCAGTTCAGCTGTAAACTATATGTAAGGAAACTTTGGACACCTTAGAATGTTAATGCCAAAAGAGATTATTTCTCTGCATGAAGAGCTGCAGTTGTGAGGTGACTCAGATGTTCTGCGGCAGTCATCCCTCTAATACCCCTTTCTCTAACGTCCTAAGTGGATGCTGGGGACTCCGTCAGGACCATGGGGTTTAGCGGCTCCGCAGGAGACAGGGCACAATAATAAAAGCTTTAGGATCAGGTGGTGTGCACTGGCTCCTCCCCCTATGACCCTCCTCCAAGCCTCAGTTAGATTTTTGTGCCCGGCCGAGAAGGGTGCAATCTAGGTGGCTCTCCTGAGCTGCTTAGAATAAAAGTTTAAGTTAGGTTTTTTATTTTCAGTGAGTCCTGCTGGCAACAGGCTCACTGCTACGAGGGACTTAGGGGAGAGAAGTAAACTCACCTGCGTGCAGGATGGATTTGCTTCTTAGGCTACTGGACACCATTAGCTCCAGAGGGAGTCGGAACACAGGTCTCACCCTGGGGTTCTTCCCGGAGCCGTGCCGCCGACCCCCCTTGCAGATGCCGAAGTTGAAGAGGTCCAGAAACAGGCGGCAGAAGACTTTCAGTCTTCATAAGGTAGCGCACAGCACTGCAGCTGTGCGCCATTGTTGTCAGCACACTTCATACCAGCGGTCACTGAGGGTGCAGGGCGCTGGGGGGGGCGCCCTGGGCAGCAATGTATTATACCTTTTTTATGGCTAAAATACATCACATATAGCCCTTGAGGCTATATGGATGTATTTAACCCCTGCCAGATCTCACAAACTCCGGGAGAAGAGCCCGCCGTTTTAGGGGGTGGGGCCTATTCTCCTCAGCACACGGCGCCATTTTCCTGCTCAGCTCTGCTGTGAGGAAGGCTCCCAGGCTCTCCCCTGCACTGCACTACAGAAACAGGGTTAAAACAGAGAGGGGGGGCACTTATTTGGCGATATGATTACATATGTGAAAATGCTATAAGGGAAAACACTTGTATAAGGGGTTGTCCCTGTATAATTATAGCGTTTTTGGTGTGTGCTGGCAAACTCTCCCTCTGTCTCCCCAAAGGGCTAGTGGGGTCCTGTCCTCTATCAGAGCATTCCCTGTGTGTGTGCTGTGTGTCGGTACGTGTGTGTCGACATGTAGGAGGACGATGTTGGTGAGGAGGCGGAGCAAATTGCCTGTATTGGTGATGTCACTCTCTAGGGAGTCGACACCGGAATGGATGGCTTATTTAGGAATTACGTGATAATGTCAACACGATGCAAGGTCGGTTGACGACATGAGACGGCCGGCAAACAAATTAGTACCTGTCCAGGCGTCTCAGACACCGTCAGGAGCTTGTAAAAACGCCCATTTACCTCAGTTGGTCGACACAGACACGGACACTGACTTCAGTGTCGACGGTGAAGTAACAAACGTATTTTCCTTTAGGGCCACACGTTACATGTTAAGGGCAATGAAGGAGGTGTTACATATTTCTGATACTACAAGTACCACAAATAAGGGTATTATGTAGGGTGGGAATAATCTACTTGTAGTTTTTCCTGAATCAGATAAATTAAAGTGTGTGATGATACGTGGGTTTCCTCCGATAGAAAATTATTGGAGGTATACCCTTTCCCGCCAGAAGTGAGGGCGAGTTGGGAAACACACCTTAGGGTGGATAAGGCGCTCACACGCTTATAAAAACAAGTGGCGTTACCGTCTCCAGATACGGCTGCCCTCAAAGAGCCAGCTGATAGGAAGCTGAAAAATATCCTAAAAAGTATATACACACATACTGGTGTTATACTACGACCAGCAATCGCCTCAGCCTGGATGTGCTGCGCTGGGGGGGCTTGGTCGGATTTCCTGACTGAAAATATTGATACCCTTGACAGGAACAATATTTTATTGACTATAGAGCATTTTAAGGATGCATTTCTATATATGCGAGATGCGCAGAGGGATATTTGCATTCTGGCATCAAGAGTAGATGTGATGTCCATATCTGCCAGACGATGTTTATAGACACGACAGTGGTCAGGTGATGCAGATTCCAGACGGCACATGGAAGTATTGCCGTATAAAGGGGCGGTCCATCGGACCTGGTGGCCATGGCAACAGCTGGAAAATCCACTTTTGTTACCCCAAGTCACATCTCAGCAGAAAAGGACACAGTCTTTTCAGTCTCAGTCCTTTCGTACCCATAAAGGCAGGCGGGCAAAAGGCCAGTCATATCTGCCCAGGGTTAGAGGAAAGGGAAGAAGACTGCAGCAGGCAGCCCATTCCCAGGAACAGAAGTCCTCCACAGCTTCTGCCAAGTCCGCAGCATGACGCTGGGGCCATACAAGCGGACTCAGGTGCGGTGGGGGGTCATCTCAAGAGTTTCAGCACGCAGTGGGCTCACTCGCAAGTGGACTCCTGGATCCTACACGTAGTATCCCAGGTGTACATTGGAAATTCGAGACGTCTTCCCCTCACAAGTTCCTGAAGTCTGCTTTACCAACGTCTCCCTCCGACAGGGAGGCAGTATTGGAAAAAAAAATTCACAGGCTGTATTCCCAGCAGGTGATAATCAAAGTACCCCTCCTACAACAAGGGAAGGGGTATTATTCCACACTATATTGTGGTACTGAAGCCAAACGGCTCGGTGAGATCTAAAAGATTTGAACAATTACATACAAGGGTTCAAATCAAGATGGAGTCACTCAGAGCAGTGATAGCGAACCAGGACGATATGGTGTCACTGGATATCAGGGACGCTTACCTACATGTCCAAATTTTGCCCTTCTCACCAAGGGTATCTCAGGTTCGTGGTACAGAACTGTCACTATCAGTTCAGACGCTGCCGTTTGGATTGTCCACGGCACCCCGGGTCTTTACCATGGTAATGGCCGAAATGATGATTCTTCCTAAAAGAAATATGGACGCTTTCCTGATAAGGGCAAGGTCCAGAGAACAGTTGGCGGTCGGAGTAGCACTATCTCAAGTAGTTCTACGACAGCACGAGTGGATTCTAAATATTCCAAAATCGCAGCTTTTTCCGACGACACGTCTAATGTTCCTA
Organism: Pseudophryne corroboree; assembly: GCF_028390025.1. Taxonomy (NCBI): domain Eukaryota; kingdom Metazoa; phylum Chordata; class Amphibia; order Anura; family Myobatrachidae; genus Pseudophryne; species Pseudophryne corroboree. The sequence continues at coordinate 92,611,970 of NC_086451.1, read as the reverse complement.
GGAATGATTCTGGACACAGTCCAGAAAAGGATGTTTTCTCCCGGAGAAGAAGACCAGGGAGTTATCCGAGCTAGTCAGGAACCTCCTAAAACCAGGAAAAGTATCAGTGCATCATTGCACAAGGGTCCTGTGAAAAATGGTGGTTTCTTACAAAGCGATCCCATTCGGTAGATTTCACGCAAGAACCTTTCAGTGGAATCTGCTGGGAAAATGGTCCGGATCGCATCTTCAGATGCATCAGCGGATAACCCTGTCTCCAAGGACAAGGGTGTTTTCTTCTGCGGTGGCTGCAGAGTGCTCATCTATGAAAGGGCCGCAGATTCGACATTCAGGACTGGGTCCTGGTGACCACGGATGCCAGCCTGAGTGGCTGGGGAGCAGTCACACAAGGAAAAAATTTCCAGGGAGTGTGATCAAGTCTGGAGACTTCTCTCCACATAAATATACTGGAGCTAAGGGCAATTTACAAGGCTCTAAGCTTAGCAAGACCTCTGCTTCAAGGTCAGCCTGTATTGATCCAGTGGGACAACATCACGGCAGTCCCCCACGTAAACAGACAGGGCGGCACATGAAGCAGGAGGGAAATGGCAGAAACTGCAAGGATTCTTCGCTGGGCTAAAAATCATGTGATAACACTCTCAGCAGTGTTAATTCCGGGAGTGGAAAACTGGGAAGCAAACTTCCTCAGCAGGCATAACCTCCACCCGGGAGAGTGGGGACTTCAGCGGGAAGTCTTCCACATGATTGTAAACCGTTGGGAAAAACCAAAGGTGGACATGATGGCGTCCCGCCTGAACAAAAAACTAGACAAATATTGCGCCAGGTCAAGGGACCCTCAGGCAATAGCGGTGGACGCTCTGGTAACACTGTGGGTGTACCAGTTAGGGTATGTGTTCCCTCCTATGCATCTCATACCAAAAGTACTGAGAATCATAAGAAGGAGATGAGTAAGAACGATACTCGTGGTTCCGGATGGGTCAAGAAGGACTTGGTACCCGGAACTTCAAGAGATGCTCACGGAAGAACCGTGGCCTCTACCTTTAAGAAAGGACCTGCTCCAGCAGGGGCCTTGTCTGTTCCAAGACTTACCGCGGCTGCGTTTGACGGCATGGCAGTTGAACGCCGGATCCTGAAAGGGCATTCCAGATGAAGTCATCCCTACCCTGGTCGAAGCCAGGAAGGATGTAACCGAAAAACATTTTCACCGCATTTGGCGAAAATATGTTGCGTGGTGTGAGGCCAAGAAGGTCCCTACAGAGGAATTCCAACTGGGTCGTTTCCTACATTTCTTGAAAACAGGACTGTCTATGGGCCTAAAATTAGGGTCCATTAAGGTTCAAATTTCGACCCTGTCAAATTTCTTCCAGAAAGAACTGGCTTCAGTGCCTGAAGTTCAGACGTTTGTAAAAGGGGTACTGCATATACAGCCTCCTTTTGTGCCCCCAGTGGCACCTTGGGATCTCAATGTTGTTTTGAGTTTCCTAAAGTCACATTGGTTTGATCCACTCACCACTGTGGAATTAAAATATTTCACATGGAAGGTGAAGATTCTATTAGCCCTGGCTTCAGCCAGGCGTGTGTCAGAATGGGCGGCTTTATCATATAAAAGCCCTTACTTAATTTTTCATTCTGTCAGGGCAGAATTGAGGACTCGTCCTCAATTTCTCCTTAAGGTGTTTTCTGTTTTTCACATGAACCAACCTATTGTGGTACCTGCGGCTACTAGGGACTTGGAGGACTCCAAGTTACTTGACGTTGTCAGGGCCCTGAAAATATGTTTCCAGGACGACTGGAGTCAGAAAATCTGACTCGCTGTTTAGCCTGTATGCACCCAACAAGATGGGTGTTCCTGCTTCTAAGCAGACGATTGCTCGCTGGATTTGTAGTACAATTCAGCTTGCACATTCTGTGGCAGGCTTGCCACAGCCAAAATCAGTAAAAGCCCATTCCACAAGGAAGTGGGCTCATCTTGGGCGGCTGCCCGAGGGGTCTCGGCTTTACAACTTTGCTGAGCTGCTACTTGGTCAGGGGCACACCCTGACTGAGGAGGACCTGGAGTTCTCTCATTCGGTGCTGCAGAGTCATCCGCACTCTCCCGCCCGTTTGGGAGCTTTGGTATAATCCCCATGGTCCTGACGGAGTCCCCAGCATCCACTTAGGACGTTAGAGAAAATAAGAATTTACTTACCGATAATTCTATTTCTCGTAGTCCGTAGTGGATGCTGGGCGCCCATCCCAAGTGCGGATTGTCTGCAATACTTGTACATAGTTATTGTTACAAAAATCGGGTTATTCTTGTTGTGAGCCATCTTTTCAGAGGCTCCTTCGTTGTTATCATACTGTTAACTGGGTTCAGATCACAGGTTGTACGGTGTGATTGGTGTGGCTGGTATAAGTCTTACCCGGGATTCAATATCCTTCCTTATTATGCACGCTCGTCCGGGCACAGTATCCTAACTGAGGCTTGGAGGAGGGTCATAGGGGGAGGAGCCAGTGCACACCACCTGATCCTAAAGCTTTTATTATTGTGCCCTGTCTCCTGCGGAGCCGCTAAACCCCATGGTCCTGACGGAGTCCCCAGCATCCACTACGGACTACGAGAAATAGAATTATCGGTAAGTAAATTCTTATTTTTCCACCTAAGTACCGTGTCCGATCCGGGATGTTGAACACGGCTACAACCCGTGTCGGCCACCCCGTTTCCACTACACTTCGACACGGGTTATTCCCGTGTCTGATCTGTTTCCACCTAACCCGGGTAAGCTCTGTAAAAGCCTATTGCTGTCATTACAAATGGACTTTTTACTGTCTCATCAAGATGATGTCATCAAAAGTACCAAAAGGGAGGGGTGGGGCCTGCTCACATCATTGCAGCAATGGACGCCTCAATGCCTGCATGTGCCCAGCGTAGTGTTGTAGCTGCTGCAATAGATGTGCATCCGAGTTTGTTTGCTGCTGCGGTGCCTGCATGTGCCCAGCGTGTCTCCCAGGGATGACATCATCTTCCAGCGCCCCAGAAGCACCTATCAGCGTTTCAGAGCGTTACTCGGGTCTGAAAACACGTGTAATGACCGTTTCCACTCCACCATTATCCGTGTCATTACCGTGTTCTACCCAGGTAAATAGCCGGGTAGGATTCCCGGGTCACTCAACCCGTGTTGACCCGTTTCCACCTACTAAAAACCTGTGTCGATGCGCGCCCCCGTGCAAAAACACGGGTAAAAACAGCTAGTGGAAAAGGGGTATTATTGAGTGCAACGAGCTAACCTCGCCAGAACGAAGTAACTACTGAACCAGGCAACAGAGAGAGAGAGCCAGTGAAACAATGATTCAGCACCAGTCAGCAGTTTGAAGGACATCACAAAGGACAAGAGAGGTCAAAGAGCATGACTAGTCGAGGAGTGGTGAGAACTAAAAACCTTGCACCTATAGACACTTATTGACAAGGGACATTGACTCTTAATCAGCGGTAGTGTAATAACTGGCAAATGATAGTGCAAGGAAAGGGATGTACTGTTTTCGTGGTACAGTTCGTGGTAAATTTCATTGCAAGTGCAGTAATATCTGACTTCAAGAACACACATGTATTAAGAGACCTCTCAGTATATTGCACCGACAAGAGAGCGTTATCAGGAGTGAGCAGCTATAGAGATTAGCAAGAACTGGGTAACAAGAAAAAAAGACATATCGTATATACTCGAGTTTAAGTCGACCCGAATATAAGCCGAGGCACCTAGGTTTACCACAAAAACCTGGGAAAACTTATTGACTCGAGTATAAGCCTAGGGTGGGAAATGCAGCTCTAGCCGTACACAGCCCTCATACTGCCAGATATGCCCTCATACTGCCAGATATGCCCCCCCCCCCCCCTCCCCAAGTGCCAAATATGCTTCTCCAGTGCCAGGTATAACTTACCCTCTGCCGCTCCCGCACTGTTTTGTGATGGAGGGACACGGAGGGCACAGCGCGCGCCTCTCCTGTGTCCCTCCTGCGTCTCCGGCAGTCGCGGCGGGTCTGTTAAATGAAGTGCCCGTTCGTGAGCCAATCAGAGCTCACGAACGGGTACTTCATTTAATAGACCCGCCGCTTGCGCCAGAGACGCAGGAGGGACACAGGAGAGGCGCGCGCTGTGCCCTCCGTGTCCCTCCTTCACACTGACTCGAGTATAAGCCGAGGGGGCTTTTTCAGCACAAAAAAAGTGCTGAAAAAGTCGGCTTATACTCGAGTATATACGGTAATTACATTGTTTCTCTGACGTCCTAGTGGATGCTGGGAACTCCGTAAGGACCATGGGGAATAGACGGGCTCCGCAGGAGACTGGGCACTCTAAAAGAAAGATTAGGTACTATCTGGTGTGCACTGGCTCCTCCCTCTATGCCCCTCCTCCAGACCTCAGTTAGAATCTGTGCCCGGCCAGAGCTGGGTGCTCCTAGTGGGCTCTCCTGAGCTTCCTAGAAAAGAAAGTATTTGTTAGGTTTTACATTTTCAGTGAGATCTGCTAGCAACAGATTCACTGCTACGTGGGACTGAGGGGAGAGAAGCGAACCTACCTGCTTGGAGCTAGCTTGGGCTTCTAAGGCTACTGGACACCATTAGCTCCAGAGGGATCGAACACAGGCCCAGTCCTCGGTCGTCCGGTCCCGGAGCCGCGCCGCCGTCCCCCTTGCAGAGCCAGAAGAACGAAGAGAAGTTGAAAATCGGCGGCTGAAGACTCCAGTCTTCATTAAGGTAGCGCACAGCTCCGGTCACTGATGGGTGCAGGGCTCTGGGGGGGGGGGGGGGCGCCCTGGGCAGCAATTAGATTACCTTACTTGGCGAAAAGCACATAATACAGTCTGATAAACTGTATATGTGCATTAACCCCCGCCATTAAAGTACATAAAAGGACAGAAGCCCGCCGCTGAGGGGGCCGGGCCTTCTTCCTCAGCACACCGGCGCCATTTTCTCTTCACAGCTCAGCTGGAAGGAAGCTCCCCAGGCTCTCCCCTGCAGTATCCTGGTACACAAAGGGTAAAAAAGAGAGGGGGGGCACATAAATTTAGGCGCAGAACTGTGTACATAAGCTGCTATAGGGGAAAAATCACTCAGTATAGTGTACATCCCTGTATTATATAGCGCTGTGGTGTGTGCTGGCATACTCTCTCTCTGTCTCTCCAAAGGGCCTGGTGGGGGAACTGTCTTCAAATAGAGCATCCCCTGTGTGTGTGGTGTCGGTACGCGTGTGTCGACATGTCTGAGGTAAAAGGCTCCTCTAAGGAGGTGATAGAGCGGATAAGTGTGTGGGAGGGTGTCTCCGTCAACAACGCCGACACCTGTTTGGATATGTGTAAGTGCTGAGGTAAAATTATTGCACAAAAGGTTAGGGAACAGAAAGGAAATCTACCCTGGTCTGTCCCTATGTCACAGAGTCCTTCAGAGTCTCTCTATGCTCACTATCCAAAATAACAAAGTATCGACACGGAGTTTAACTCCACTGTCGACTACGATAATGCAAAGTTACAGCCAAGAGGGCTAAAAGATATTCAATATATGATTATTGGAATAAAAGATGATTTGCATATCACTGATGACTCATCTGTCCCTGACACGAGAGTACACATGTTAAGGGGAAGAATGCTGAGGTAAATTTCCCTCCTCTCATGAGGAAAAAGAGCGGGAATCTCCAGACAAGAGACGGCAGCTTCCCACAAGAGAATTCTCAGGCTGTATCCTTTCCCCACTAGGGCCAGGATGTGTTGAGAATCTTCCCCTTGGGTGTCCTGTTTGCACTAGCTATTCTCAGGGATCCTGCAGATAGTGTGCACATTCTAGTATACTACCCAGACCGGCGATTGTGTCGGCATGGGTTTATAGCGCTGTGGCAGCGTGGACAGGTACCTTATCAGCAGAGATTGAGACCCTAGTATGCATATAAATATTTTAAGATGCTGTCTTAAGTGATAGATATATAATTATAAAGCATGCCCAAAGGGACATGAGTATACTGGGTCCTAGAGACAAAAGCTATGTCGATTTCTGCTTGACGTGTCCTGTAGAATATACATTGGACAGATGATGCCGACTTAAGAGGCATATGGAAGGCTGAGGATTGTGTGGAGAAAGGTTCTCTGGCCTGGTCTCCACAGCTATAGCTGGTAATTCTGATATTTTGCCTTATATTCCTGCACAGCCTAGGAAAGCACGACATTATTAAATGCAGCTTTTCGAATAAAGAAACAAGAAAGTCTGAGGTGCGTCCTTTCTTGTCAGAGCCGGGGGCAGAGGAAAGAAGCTGTACAACACAGCTAGTCCCCAGGAACAGAAGTCCTTCCCAGGCCTCTACAAAAATCCACCGCATGTCGCTGGGGCTCCACAGGCGGAGCTAGGCCCGGTGCGGACACGCCTTCGTAAGTTCAGCCACAAGTGGGTTCACTCCCTGTTAGATCCCTGGGCAATAGAAATTGTATCGCAGGGATACAGGCTGGACTGTGAGAAGATGCCCCCTCACTGAGGACCCGGCGGGCTTCCCCCCAAGAGAGGGAGCCAGTGTTAACTGCAATTCGTAAATTGTATCTTCAACAGGTGGTGGTCAAGGGTCCCCTCCTTCAACAAGAGGGTGTTATTATTCGACCATGTTATAATCCCGAAACCAGACGGTTCGGTTAGACCCATATTGAATTAAAATCCCTGAACATATACCTGAAAAGGTTCAGGTTCAAGATGGAATCGCTAAGAGCGGTCATTGCAACCCTGAAATGAATCGGGACATAAGGGATGCATACCTTCGTGTCCCCATTTATCCACCTCATCAGGCGTACCTCAGAATTGCGGTACGGGATTGTCATTACCAATTTCATCAAGGTAATGGCGGATATGATGGTGCTCCTGAGGAAGCAAGGTGTCACTATTATCACATACTTGGATGATCTCCTCATAAAAGCGAGATCAAGAGAGCAGTTGCTGGACAGCGTATCACCTTCTCTGGATGTGAAACGGCAACACGACTGGATTCTATATATTCCGAAGTCGCAGTTGGTTCCTACAGCTCATCTGCCTCGCATAGGCATGGTCCTAGACACAGACTAGAAGAGGGTTTATCTCCCGATAGAGAGAGCTCAGGAGCTCATGACACTGGTCAGGAATCTATTGAAAACCAAAACAGGTGTCAGTGCATCACTGCACTCGAGTCCTGGGAAGGATGATGGCATCATACGAGGCCATCCCCTTCGGCTGGTTCCATGCAAGGACAATGGAACTTACTGGACAGGTGGTCCGGATCACATCTTCAGATGCATCGGTTAATCACCCTATCCCCCAGGGCCAGGGTGTCTCTCCTGTGGTGGCTGCGGAGTGCTCACCTTCCCGAGGGCCGCAGATTCGGCATTCAGGACTGGGTCCTGGTGACCACGGATGCAAGCCTCCGAGGGTGGGGGGCAGTTACACAGGGAGGAAAATTCCAAGGTTTGTGGTCAAGCCAACAGACTTGCCTTCACATCAATATCCTGGAACTAAGGGCCATATACAACGCCCTAAGTCAAGTGGAGTTCCTGCTTCGCGACCAACCGGTTCTGATCCAGTCAGACCGCAGGGGCTCATGTAAACCGCCAGGGCGGCACAAGGAGCAGGGTGGCGAGGGTAGAAGCCACCAGAATTCTTCGCTGGGCGGAGAATCAAGTAAGCGCACTGTCAGCAGTGTTCATTCCGGGAGTGGACACGACCTCCACCCGGGAAAGTGGTGACTTCATCAGGAAGTCTTCACGCAGTTTTGCAAATTGATGGAAACTGCCTCAGGTGGACTACATGGCGTCCCACCTCAGTAAAAAGATAAAAAAGGTTTTACGCTGGGTCAAGGGACTCTCAGGCGATAGCTGTGGTCGCACTAGTAACACCGTGGGTGTTCCAGTCGGTCTATATATTCCCTCCTCTTCCTCTCAGACCCAAGGGCTGAGAATTGTAATAAACGGAGGAGTGTGAACAATATTCTTTGCTCCGGATTGGCCAAGAAGGACTCGGTACCCGGAACTGCTCTCAGAGGACCCATGGCCTCTGCCTCTCAGTCAGGACATGTTGCAACAGGGACCCTGTCTGATCCAAGACTTACCGCGGCTGCGTTGGACGGCATGGCGGTTGAACGCCGGATCCTAACGGGAAAGGGCATTCCGGATGCAGTTATTCCTACGCTGATAAAGGCTAGGAAAGACGTGACAGCAAGACTTTTTCACTGTATATGGCGAAAATAGGTTGCTTGGTGTGTGGCCGGGAAGGCCCTACAAAGGAATTCCAGGGGGGTCGATTCCTGCACTTCCTACAGTCAGGAGTGGCTATGGGCCTAAAATTAGGATCCATAAAGGCCAAGATTTCGGACCTATCCCTTTTTCTCTCAAAAAGAACTGGCTTCACTGCCTGAAGTTCGGACGTTGTTACAGGGGTGCTGCATATTCAGCCCCTTTTGTGCCTCCAGTGGCACCTTGGGATCTTAACGTGTGTTGGATTCCTAAAATCCCACTGGTTTGAGCCACTTAAGACTGTGGAGCTAAAATATCTCACGTGGAAAGTGGTCATGCTTTTGGTCTTAGCTTGGACTAGGCGTGTGTCAGAATTGGCGGCTTTGTCATGTAAAAGCCCATATCTGATCTTCCATATGGAAAGGGCAGAATGGAGGACTCGTCCCCAATTTCTCCCTAAGGTGGTATCATCGTTTCATTTGAACCAACCTATTGTGGTGCCTGCGGCTACTAGGGACTTGGAGGATTCCAAGTTGCTGGACGTAGTCCGGGCCCTGAAACTTTATGTTTCCAGGACGGCTAGAGTCAGAAAAAATGACTCGCTATTTATCCTGCATGCACCCAACAAGCTGGGTGCTCCTGCTTCAAAGCAGACTATTGCTCGCTGGATCTGTAGCACGATTCAGCTTGCACATTCTGCGGCTGGACTGCCGCATCCTAAATCAGTAAAAGCCCATTCCACAGAGGAAGGTGGGCTCTTCTTGGGCGGCTGCCCGAGGGGTCTCGGCTTTACAACTTTGCCGAGCTGCTACTTGGTCGGGTTCAAACACTTTTGCAAAATTCTACAAGTTTGATATCCTGGCTGAGGAGGACCTTGAATTTGCTCATTCGGTGCTGCAGAGTCATCCGCACTCTCCCGCCCGTTTGGGAGCTTTGGTATAATCCCCATGGTCCTCACGGAGTACCCAGCATCCACTAGGACGTCAGAGAAAATAAGAATTTACTCACCGGTAATTTTATTCTCGTAGTCCGTAGTGGATGCTGGGAGCCCGTCCCAAGTGCGGACTCTCTGCAATACATGTATATAGTTATTGCTTAACTAAAGGGTTATTGTATGAGCCATCTGTTGAGAGAGGCTCAGTTATTGTTCATACTGTTAACTGGGTATAGTTATCACGAGTTGTACGGTGTGATTGGTGTGGCTGGTATGAGTCTTACCCTGGATTCCAAATCCTTTCCTAGTAATGTCAGCTCTTCCGGGCACAGTTTCCCTAACTGAGGTCTGGAGGAGGGGCATAGAGAGAGGAGCCAGTGCACACCAGATATAGTACCTAATCTTTCTTTTAAGAGTGCCCAGTCTCCTGCGGAGCCCGTCTATACCCCCCTATGGTCCTTACGGTGTACCCAGCATCCACTACGGACTACGAGAAATAGAATTACCGGTGAGTAAATTCTTATTTTTATAGTGTGAATCCCTGTGTTATATAGCGCTGTGGTGTGTGCTGGCATACTCTCTCTCTGTCTCCCCAAAGGACTTTGTGGGGTCCTGTCCTCAGTCTGAGCATTCCCTGTGTGTGTGCGGTGTGTCGGTACGGCTGTGTTGACATGTTTGATGAGGAGGGTTACGTGGAGGCGGAGCAGGGGCAGATAAATGTGGTGTCGCCCCCGACGGGGCCGACACCTGATTGGATGGATATGTGGAAGGTCTTAACCGACAGTGTCAACTCCTTACATAAAAGGTTCGATGACGCAGCAGCCTTGGGACAGCCGGGGTCTCAGCCCGCGCCTGCCCAGGCGACTCAGAAGCCGTCGGGGGCTCATAAACGCCCGCTAGCTCAGATGGTAGACACAGATGTCGACACGGAGTCTCACTCCAGTGTAGATGAGGATGAGACAAATGTACAGTCTACAAAGGCCATCCGATGCATGATTACTGCAATGAAAGATGTATTGCACATTTCTGACATTAACCCGGTTACCACCAAGAGGGGTATTCTGTTTGGGGAGAAAAAGCAGCCAGTGACTTTTCCCCCATCTGATGAATTAAATGAATTGTGTGAAGAAGCGTGGAGTTCCCCTGATAAGAAACTAGTGATTTCTAAGAGGTTACTGATGGCGTACCCTTTCCCGCCAACGGATGGGTTACGTTGGGAAACATCCCCTAGGGTGGACAAGGCGCTCACACGCTTATCTAAAAGGGTGGCACTGCCGTCTCAGGATACGGCTGCCCTAAAGGAGCCTGCGGATAGAAAGCAGGAAGCTATCCTGAAGTCTGTGTATACACACTCTGGTGCTCTACTGAGACCTGCTATTGCTTCAGCCTGGATGTGTAGTGCTGCAGCATCATGGACTGATACCCTGTCAGACAACATTGATTCCCTCGACAGGGATACTGCTTTGCTAACCCTCGAACATATAAAAGACGTCGTCTTATATATGCGGGATGCCCAGAGGGACATTTGCCTGCTGGCATCTACAATTAATGCAATGTCCATTTCTGCCAGGAGAGTATTATGGACTCGGCAGTGGACAGGTGATGCTGATTCTAAAAAACACATGGAGGTTTTGCCTTATAAGGGTGAGGAATTGTTTGGGGACGGTCTCTCGGACCTCGTATCCACAGCAACAGCTGTGAAGTCGACTTTTTTGCCTCAGGTTCCCTCACAGCCTAAGAAAGCACCGTGTTATCAAGTGCAGTCCTTTCGGCCTCAGAAAGGCAAGCGGGTCTGAGGAGCATCCTTTCTGGCCAGAGGGTAGAGGAAAGAAGCTGCACCAGGCAGCCAGTTCCCAGGAACAAAAATCCTCCCCTGCTTCCACTAAGTCCACCGCATGACGTTGGGGCTCCACAGGCGGAGCCAGGTGCGGTGGGGGTGCGTCTCCGAAACTTCAGCAACCAGTGGGTTCGCTCACAAGTGGATCTATGGGCTGTACAAATTGTATCTCAGGGATACAAGCTGGAGTTCGAGGCGACTCCCCCTCGCCGTTACCTCAAATCTGCCTTGCCAGCTGCTCCCAGGGAAAGGGAGGCAGTACTGGCGGCAATTCACAAGCTGTACCCTCCAGCAGGTGATAATCAAGGTCCCCCTCCTTCAACAGGGAAGGGGTTACTATTCCACAATGTTTGTGGTACCGAAACCTGACGGTTCGGTGAGACCCATTCTGAATTTAAAGTCCTTGAACACTTATATAAAGAAATTCAAGTTCAAGATGGAATCGCTCAGAGCGGTCATTGCAAACCTGGAAGAGGGGGATTTTATGGTGTCGCTGGACATCAAAGATGCTTACTTGCGTGTCCCCATTTACCCACCTCACCAGGAGTACCTCAGACTTGTGGTACAGGACTGTCATTACCAATTCCAGACGTTGCCGTTTGGCCTGTCCACGGCACCGAGAATATTTACCAAGGTAATGGCCGAAATGATACTCCTTCGGAAGAAGGGAGTTATTATTATCCCGTACTTGGACGATCTCTTCATAAAGGCGAGGTCCAGAGAGCAGTTGTTGGTCAGCGTAGCACTCTCAGGAAGTGTTGCAACAGCACGGCTGGATTCTGAATATCCCAAAGTCGCAGCTGATTCCTGCGACGCGTCTGCTTTTCCTGGGCATGATTCTGGACACAGAACAGAAGAAGGTGTTTCTCCCGGTGGAGAAGGCCCAGGACTTGTCATCTCTGGTCAGGGACCTCCTGAAACCAAAACAGGTGTCGGTGCATCACTGCACGCGAGTCCTGGGAAAGATGGTGGCTTCTTACGAAGCAATTCCCTTCGGCAGGTTCCATGCAAGGATTTTTCAGTGGGATCTGTTGGACAAATGGTCCGGATCGATGCATCTGAAGATGCGGTTGATCACCCTGTCCCCAAGGGCCAGGGTGTCTCTGCTGTGGTGGCTGCAGAGTGCTCATCTTCTCGAGGGCCGCAGGTTCGGCATACAGGACTGGGTCCTGGTGACCACGGATGCAAGCCTCCGAGGATGGGGGGCAGTCACTCAGGGAAGAAACTTCCAAGGACAGTGGTCAAGTCTGGAGACTTCACTACACATAAATATACTGGACCTAAGGGCCATTTACAACGCCCTGAGGCAAGCAGAGCCCCTGCTTCAAAACCAACCAGGACTGATTCAGTCAGACAACATCACGGCGGTCGCCCATGTAAACCGCCAGGGCGGCACAAGAAGCAGGATGGCAATGGCAGAAGCCACAAGGATTCTTCGATGGGCGGAGAATCACGTGCTAGCACTGTCAGCAGTGTTCATTCCGGGAGTGGACAACTGGGAAGCAGACTTCCTCAGCAGGCACGACCTCCACCCGGGAGAGTGGGGACTTCATCAAGAAGTCTTCACACAGATTGTAAATCGCTGGGAACTGCCACAGGTGGACATGATGGCGTCCCGCCTCAACAAAAAGCTAAAAAAATATTGCGCCAGGTCAAGGGACCCTCAGGCGATAGCTGTGGACGCACTAATGACACCGTGGGTGTACCAGTCGGTTTATGTGTTCCCTCCTCTTCCTCTCATACCCAAGGTACTGAGGATAGTAAGAAAGAGAGGAGTAAGAACTATACTCATCGTTCCGGATTGGCCAAGAAGAACTTGGTACCCAGAACTACAAGAAATGATCTCAGAGGACCCATGGCCTCTGCCTCTCAGACAGGACCTGTTACAGCAGGGGCCCTGTCTGTTCCAAGACTTACCACGGCTGCGTTTGACGGCATGGCGGTTGAACGCCGGATCCTAGCGGAAAAGGGCATTCCGGATGAAGTTATTCCTACGCTGATAAAGGCTAGGAAAGACGTGACAGCAAAACATTATCACCGTATATGGCGAAAATATGTTGCTTGGTGTGAGGCCAGGAAGGCCCCTACAGAGGAATTCCAGCTGGGTCGATTCCTGCACTTCCTACAGTCAGGAGTGACTATGGGCCTAAAATTAGGATCCATAAAGGTCCAGATTTCGGCCCTATCTATTTTCTTTCAAAAAGAACTGGCTTCACTGCCTGAAGTTCAGACGTTTGTTAAGAGAGTGCTGCATATTCAGCCCCCTTTTGTGCCTCCGGTGGCACCTTGGGATCTTAACGTTGTGTTGGATTTCCTGAAATCACACTGGTTTGAGCCACTTAAGACCGTGGAGCTAAAGTATCTCACATGGAAGGTGGTCATGCTGTTGGCTTTGGCTTCAGCTAGGCGTGTGTCAGAATTGGCGGCTTTGTCATGTAAAAGCCTGTATCTGATCTTCCATATGGACAGGGCAGAATTGAGGACTCGTCCCCAATTTCTCCCAAAGGTGGTATCAGCATTTCATTTGAACCAACCTATTGTGGTGCCTGCGGCTACTCGGGACTTGGAGGCTTCCAAGTTGCTGGACGTAGTCCGGGCTTTGAAAATTTATGTTTCCAGGACGGCTGGAGTCGGGAAAACTGACTCGCTATTTATCCTGCATGCACCCAACAAGCTGGGTGCTCCTGCTTCAAAGCAAACTATTGCTCGCTGGATCTGTTGCACGATTCAGCTGGCACATTCTGCGGCTGGACTGCCGCATCCTAAATCAGTAAAAGCCCATTCCACAAGGAAGGTGGGCTCTTCTTGGGCGGCTGCCCGAGGGGTCTCGGCTTTACAGCTTTGCCGAGCTGCTACTTGGTCGGGTTCAAACACATTTGCTAAATTCTACAAGTTTGATACCCTGGCTGAGGAGGACCTTGAGTTTGCTCATTCGGTGCTGCAGAGTCATCCGCACTCTCCCGCCCGTTTGGGAGCTTTGGTATAATCCCCATGGTCCTTACGGAGTTCCCAGCATCCACTAGGACGTCAGAGAAAATAAGAATTTACTCACCGGTAATTCTATTTCTCGTAGTCCGTAGTGGATGCTGGGAGCCCGTCCCAAGTGCGGACTCTCTGCAATACATGTATATAGTTATTGCTTCACTAAAGGGTTATTGTTATGAGCCATCCGTTGAGTGAGGCTCGGTTGTTGTTCATACTGTTAACTGGGTATGGTTATCACAAGTTGTACAGTGTGATTGGTGTGGCTGGTATGAGTCTTACCCTGGATTCCAAATCCTTTCCTTGTTGTGTCAGCTCTTCCGGGCACAGTTTCCCTAACTGAGGTCTGGAGGAGGGGCATAGAGGGAGGAGCCAGTGCACACCAGTAGTCCTAATTCTTTCTTAGAGTGCCCTGTCTATTCCCCATGGTCCTTGCGGAGTTCCCAGCATCCACTACGGACTACGAGAATTAGAATTACCGGTGAGTAAATTCTTATTATCATACAGTCTGGCTAAACAAAGTAACTTTAGTTTTGGGATCACTGCCAGACTGTTTACATAGACTGGATACAAAGGTAAAGGCTACAATATTGAAACAAGTACTGTCTGGCAAAGTGAAAGTAATTTACTCAGTGGAAACCTCCCAGACAGCAGATAAAATAGACATTCAACTGGAGCATATAACATTACAGTCAGCATGATTACTTTCATTACAGCTCTTGGAAAGATTCAGCTAATAGCAGCATAAGGCATCAGGAATATATTAGTATAGTTATTTATATTCATGAGATATTACAAACTGTAGGAAGTGAATGTATATGTAATTTCTATAGTACTTATTTGGTTTACACCATATTGGGTTAAAAGTAATACATATGCACATAAATTCCTGAGCCATAAGCTCGATTCACATTTGCATATGAGAAGGTGTGTCATGCATGACATTTAATTTGAATAACCCGGGTGTTCACCTTGGATCATATTTTTTTTACAACCAAGGGTGAACTCAGGTAGCTACCTCCAAGGTAAAGGTAATTTTTGTATTGCATGCAGGTGAAAATGTATAGACCTTTAGATTATAATTAGGAGGGAAGGTGTAACCCACAATTTGTAGTCTACTGTTATACAACTATCCAAGTGGTAATATATTACAGGTTGAGTATCCCTTATCCAAAATGCTTGGGACCAGAGGTATTTTGGATATCGGATTTTTCCGTATTTTGGAATAATTGCATACCATAATGAGATATCATGGTGATGGGACCTAAATCTAAGCACAGAATGCATTTATGTTTTATATGCACCTTATACACACGGGATCCGGACTGAAAGTCGACAGTAACTAGGTCGACAATGTCTAGGTCGACCACTATTGGTCGACAGTAACTAGGTCGACAGGGTGTCTAGGTCGACAGGGTCTTTAGGTCGAAATCTTCTAGGTCGACAGGTCAAAAGGTCGACATGAGTTTTTCACAATTTTTTTCTTTTTTTGAACCTTTTCATACTTAACGATCCACGTGTACTACGATTGGAACGGTAATCTGTGCCGAGCGAAGTGGTAGCGGAGCGAAGGCACCATGCCCGAAGCATGGCGAGCGAAGCGAGCCATGCGAGGGGACGCGGTGCACTAATTGGGGTTCCCGGTCACTCTACGAAGAAAACGACACCAAAATAACATTAAAAACTCATGTCGACCTTTTGACCTGTCGACCTAGAACATGTCGACCTAAAGACCCTGTCGACCTAGACACCCTGTCGACCTAGTTACTGTCGACCAATAGTGGTCGACCTAGACATTGTCGACCTAGTTACTGTCGACGTTCAATACCACACCCATACACACAGCCTGAAGGTAATTTTAGCCAATATTTTTTATAACTTTGTGCATTAAACAAAGTGTGTCTACATTCACACAATTCATTTATGTTTCATATACACCTTATATACACAGTCTGAAGGTCATTTAATACAATATTTTTAATAACTGTGTGTATTAAACAAAGTTTGTGTACATTGAGCCATCAGAAAACAAAAGTTTCACTATCTCACTCTCGCTCAAAAAAGTCCGTATTTCGGATATTTGGATATGGGATACTCAACCTGTACTTTATTTTAATTAAATACTATCACATTTAAGTAACGCACTAATAGAGTGTGAATAATTTATTTAACATACTGAATAATTGGCTGTCCCAAGCCAGCCCTGTAACGTATAGAAAACTAAGACATTAAGTCAAGCTTGGGTGGAGGCACACTGTACTGAAAGTATAGTAGTGTATAGTATACCTTAATATATTTACACTGGGCACAGGTGGGGGGTTTTACCTCTGAAGAACCCCATTTTTTTTTTGGCCTGCAAGCGCCCGGTGGGGAAGCCAGCAGGGGGAGTAGGCCTAGCCTGTAGCCCCTCCCCCAGCCCCAGGGCGCCATTTCTGTGAATGTTCCCGCCCTGGAGCTGCATATCTCTCCCTAACTCCCTGTCAGCCGCCATCACACACGGAGCTGAGCTGTTCCTGGGACTGCTGGGGCAAATCCTCCTCTGTAAAGCCGCCTGATCGCCAGCACTGTGCATTTTACAGGTCACTTAAGTATTCTACCTGTCACTGGACAGTATTAGTTAAGAAAGAGTGCATACATTCAGGGTTGTGTGGGTACAAACACCCTGTGATATACATCCACTGTTCACTGTGCTTTGTTATATCTATTGTTGACACATATAGCTATACTGAGTATTACTTTGTATTGCTAGTCCAGAGCAGTTTTATGGTGCATAATTTCTGCATGGTACGTGTGTGAGTATATATGTGTGTGTGCATGTAGCTGCTGCGTGGCTGCCTTATTGGGTATTTCACTCAGCGTGTTACTCCTATATTCCTATACCTGAGGGGGCTAAGTGTATCAGGTTTTTTCCGTAGAATATAGGATTTGTTTCACAAGTTATACTTGCTGTGTATTTTTACTTCCGATTTATAGTCACCCTATATATCTCTTGGACTCCCGGTAGTTGTGCTGTCACAGTCACACTTCACGGGAGTTCTTGTTAGGTATATCGCTGTTACGAATTGTACCAGGTTGCCCAATATTGTGCTTACTATTATGTCAACTACAAGAGGTAACGGAACTGGGGCTTCCCCCACACTGCGTGGTGGTGATGCTGCAGACATTTTGGAGGAAAATATGGCAGCAGAGAGTTTAGGTTCAGGGGGGTTCCTTACCCCCCCAGTGGGTCTGTAGCACCGGGGACAACAAATGACCCACCTTGGGCTACCTTTTCCACGCTATTAAACACGCTTCTAACTAAATTGGTGCCCCCTGTGGGACCACCTGTGCCATTGCAGCAGTTAATGGTCCCTGCTATTAATCCACCATGGGCAGATTAAATCTCTACTCAATCGACTAAATCGAAGTGTCACTCGCCAGCCTAAGACTAAGTCGTCTTCTAAACGGGCCATTACCTCCTCCCAATCCACTGTTATCCCGGACACGTCCTCTGAGGAGGATGGTGCATCTACTGACCCCACAGACACTGACTCAGATGTTTCTGATGGGGAAGGGAAGTCATTGGTGGATGTCCCTGATTTGATTGAGGCAATTAGGCTCATACTTCAGGTGTCTGATGATCCTGAGCCTGACTCTGTCTCTAAAAGCCGGATAGGTTTAAACGTAAGAAGGAGGTTAAACAAGTTTTACCTCATTCTGAACACCTGGTTGACATACGTCGGGAATCCTGGGAAAATCTGCAGACAAAATTCACACCAAATAAGAGACTGTTGGCTCGGTATCCTCTTTCTGTGGAGATATGTAAGAATTGGGAAACTCCTCCGCCTGTGGATTCTCATGTGGAGCGCATGGTAGCTTCCTCTGCTCTGCCAGTAACTACCGTCACCTCTCTGAAGGAACCGATGGATAGACGTGTGGTGGGTTGTTTGAAAGCGATTTACAACCTAACGGGGGCTGTGCATAGGCCAACCATTGCAGCAACATGGGCTGTTGAGGCGTGGGCTCAGGAGCTAGAGGCGGAACTGCCGGGGTGCTGGCGGCCAAGGCTGCTACTACGATGTCTTGAGGAAGGCTCCCGCTGAGCCGAAACGCGTCGACAATTTTGGGCACTGTGCAACTTTTAAAAAAACCAGCCTTCAAGGTATTTCTTTGTTCTATTTTGATTTATACGCTGTGGAAATTTTTTTTCCTGTGTCTGCATATTCCAGCTTTGACAATTTTTATTCTCCTCTTGTGGAGTGTTTTTATTTTCATGTACTCCTTTCCCAACTATGGGATTTTGTACCTATTAAAAAAGTTTTTATTGAAAGAAATGGATTGATTGGCACCATTTTCTCTTTTTGGATTTACAACTGCTCAAATACCTATTGGCATCTTGAGGCCCGAAACAGCTGTGGATCCAAAAGATACCTTGATAGGAACATCTCCACATTTCTTTCTGTGAGTGTGGTACGCATCTTCACTTTGATATAGGAATATATATGAAAGATACCTTTATATACTTACCGCATCTTCACTTTAATGTGAGTTTAGGTATGCTTATCTACGCATACTTTTTGGTGGAGGACACACGGAAAGGGTGAAGAGCTTCAAAAGAAACCTTTATGTGCACACATTCGTTCTTCCTAGTGTGAGTTGGGGTACGCACTGCATACAGACCCCCTATTCATACTACCACTTTCCTGCTCTATCTGATGGGATAAAAGGACTTTCTTTGAACAGCTTGTAAAAACAATAGTACACATTGTATGTTTTGTTCTTTTTCATGTAACTATGAACGGACATTAATCATACCGACTGAGAACCTCTGCTGAACTACTGAGGACTTCCATCCTGAATACTCTTAAGGGACGTATATTTTAGTTTCATCTTTATATTTACATTGGGCGCTTATACTGAGAAAAGATTGTCTTCCTTTTGTGTTGAAAGGCTGCTACTACGTCCATTTTGGCCAGACATATGTTTTGGTTGAGATTCTGGTTGGTGGATATGGATTCCAAGAAAACCCTGGAGGTGCTTCCTTTCAAGGGAGACCTTCTCTTTGGCGAAGACCTCAATAAGATTGTGGCTGATCTGGCTACTGCTAAAACAGCTTGCCTACCTAGTACGGCTCCTTCCACGCAGAAGGCTAAAAGTACTTTCCCTCTGCCCTTTCGTCCTCCAGGTAAAGCAAAAGGTCAAGGGTACCCAAAGCAAGCTCGTGCTTCCAGACCTGCCAAGCCCAGACCGAAACGAGCCTGGGCTGCCTGTCAGCCAGCTTCCAAAACTGACAAGCCTGCCGCATGACGGGGCGAGCCTCCCTCTGGGGGATCCCAGGGTGGGGGCCGACTTCTAGGTTTTGCACAGGAATGACTAAACACCACTTTCGATGCCTGGGTAAGGGAAGTCGTCACTCGAGGTTACGCCGTACCCTTCAAGAATCGTTCCCCTCATCGATTTTGCATGACAGATGTTCCTCTGGACCCGACAAAGGCAAACACTCTGCATTCGGTGGTACACTACCTCCTGACCACAGGAGTGGTAGTACAGGTACCTCTGGCCCAGGAAGGCAAGGGGTACTATTCACCGCTGTTTCTAGTCCCGAAACCGAATGGGTCCTCACGGCCCATTCTCAGTCTGAAGTCCTTGAACAAGCATGTGCAGATCTCCAAGTTTTGTATGGAAACTCTGCGCTCTATTGTTCTGGACTTGGAGCCTGGGGACTATATGGTCTCCATGGACATACAAGATGCCTACCTGCATATTCCTATTGCAGTGCTCATCAGCAGTACCTGAGGTTTACGGTAGGCAACCTTCATTACCAATTTCAGCCGTTACCCTTTGGTTTGACAATGGCTCCCCGAGTTTTCACCAAAGTAATGGCGGTCATGACGGCTACACTCCGCTGTCAAGGGGTCAGGATCCTACCGTACTTGGACGATTTGATGATCCTGGCAAATTCCCCAGAACTTCTCCTGTGTCATCTCGATCTGACGGTCCAGTGCATGAAAGCCCACGGGTGGCTGATCAACTGGAAGAAATCCTCCCTGGTTCCTGCTCAGAGCATGTTACATCTGGGAGCGGTATTGGACACTCGCAACCAACGGTTGTTCCTTTCTTAGGAGAAAGTCCTGAAGCTTCAGGACCGGATTCGATACTTCCTATCTCGTCCGCAAGTGTCGATACATTCGGCAATGCAAGTGCTAGGTCTCATGGTGTCTGCTTTCGACATGGTGGAGTATGCTTAATTCCATTCTTGCCCTCTGTAGAAGTTAATTCCGACCAAGTGGGATGGCCTGCCTCACCGGATCAGATCTCCTGGTCTCCGAAGGTCCGCCTGTCACTGAGCTGGTGGCTTCAGGACCAACAATTGAGCAGGGGCCGTCCCTTCTGGATATCTAACTGGGTCCTTCTGATGACGGATGCCAGTCTGAGAGGTTGGGGCGCGGTGTTGGAACAAGACTCTCTTCAGGGTCGGTGGACCAAGGAGGAGTCTCTACTTCTGATAAATATTCTGGAACTGCGGGCAGTGTACAATGCATTGACAATGGCCCAGCATCTAATACAGAACAGACCTGTTCTCGTACAATCTGACAACGCCACCATGGTGGCGTACATAAATCATCAAGGCGGCACTCAAAGCCGTATGGCAATGAGGGAAGTATCACTGATTCTTCAGTGGGCAGAGCGCCATCTGCCGGCCATATCCGCAGTGTTCATTCCGGGGGTCCTAAACTGGGAAGCAGACTTTCTCATTCATCAGGACGTACACGCCGGAGAATGGAGCCTCCATCCAGAGGTGTTTCAACTTCAGGTGGACAAGTGGGGCCTTCCAGATGTGGACCTGATGGCGTCTCGACACAATCACAAGGTTCCGATCTTCGGAGCAAGAACATCCTCAAGCAGCGTTCGTGGATGCTCTGTCAATTCCATGGAACTTTCGGCTGCCATACGTGTTCCCTCCGGTGTCGCTTCTGTCCAGAGTAATACGGAAGTTCAAGCAAGAAGGAGGAAACCTCCGATCTACAGGGCCTCTCATTGGATCGTCCCCTTTTACTTCCACAACGACCAGATCTCCTCGTTCAGGGTCCTTGTGTTTACCAGGATTTGGCCCGTCTGGCTTTGACGGCATGACTCTTTCAAGCTTCCGTCCTGAGAGCCATGGGTTTTTCTGAGGCGGCCGTTCAAACTATGTTGATTGCCCGTAAGCCGGCTTCTGCTCGGATTTACCATACGGTCTGGAATGCTTACTTTACTTGGTGTGCGTCTCGCAATCATGACGTTTTCAAGTTTAGCACGGCCAAACTGTTGGCCTTCCTGCAACAGGGCCTGGACTTAGGCCTACGTCTGGCCTCCCTCAACGTTCACATTTCTGCCTTGTCCGTTTGGTTTCAGAGAAAGATTGCTACCCTTCCGGATGTTAATACATTCACTCAGGGTGTGTTGCGGATTCAGCCTCCTTATGTACCTCCTGTGGCCCCTTGGGATCTTTCGGTGGTACTGGAGGCCTTGCAAGAGTATCCATTCGAACCTCTTGCCTCTGCTGACCGTAAGTGGCTTTCCATTAAGATGCTGTTTTTGCTGGCTATTGCTTCAGAAGGGTCTCGGACTTGGGTGCCTTATCCTGTAAGTCCCCCCATTTGATTTTTCACCGTGACCAGGCTGTTTTTAGAACTCGCCCAGGTTATTTACCCAAGGTGGTGTCTCTCTTCCACCTTAACCAGGAGATTGTGGTTCCGGCCTTCAATTCTCTTGAGTTGTCTCCCAAAGAGTGGTCTTTGGATGTGGTACGGGCTCTCCGTATCTGTGTTAAGAGAACCTCCTCCATTAGGAAATCTGATTCTCTGTTTGTACTGTTTGGTTTTCATAAACGTGGCTGGCCTGCTTCCAAGCAGACTCTGGCCAGATGGATTAGAATGGTGATTGCACATGCTTATGTACAGGCTGGTCGTCCGGTTCCTGTTACCATTAAAGCCCATTCTACTCGGTCGGTAGGACCTTCTTGGGCGGCCCACCGTGGAGCGACCCTTAAACAATTGTGCAAGGCGGCTATGTGGTCCTCAGGGAACACGTTTATAAGGTTCTATGCCTTTGATACTTCCGCCTCCCAGGATGCTTCCTTTGGACGCCGGGTTCTTGTGCCCGCTACAGTGTATCCCCTCCCATAAGGAACTGCTTTAGGACAGCCCCGATGTTAATCCTTGTGGAGCCCAGTGTACCCCACAGCAGAAAACGAGATTTATGTTAAGAACTTACCGTTGTTAAATCTCTTTCTGCAAGGTACACTGTGCTCCACAAGGCGCCCACCCTGACGCACTTAGCTTCTTTGGGTTGGTTTGGCATGCCGCTGACACCATCTCCTGTGGTGAGTGTGTGGTGTAATTGGCTACGAGCGATTGTCATCCCTAGTACCTGCTACAGCATTGGGCTGGTTAACAAAACTGAGCTCCTGTGCACAGAGGCGGGGTTATAGAGAAGGCGGCGCTGTGCATCTTGGGAACAGTCAAAGCTTTGAGCCTGTTGGTGCCTCAGATCAAGATCCTACTCTACACCCCGATGTTAATCCTTGTGGAGCCTAGTGTACCTCGCAGAACGAGATTTAACAACGGTAAGTTCTTACCATAAATCTTGTTTCTCATACGTCCTAGAGGATGCTGGGGATGCTTCAAGAACCATGGGGTATAGACTGGATCCGCAGGAGACATGGACACTTTAAGACCTCAAAAGGGGTGTGAACTGGCTCCTCCCACTATGCCCCTCCTCCAGACCCCAGTTAGATTCTGTGCCCAGTGAGACTGGATGCACACTGAGGAGCTCTCCAGAGTTTCTCAGAAAAAATACTTTTGTTAGGTTTATTATTTTCAGGGAGACCTACTGGCAACACAGGCTCCCTGCATCGTGGGACTGAGGGGAGAGAAGCAGACGTACTTCTGTGAGTTTCAGGGCTCTGCTTCTTAGGCTATTGGACAGCATTAGTTCCAGAGGGTCTGATCGCTAGGTACGCCTAGATGCTCGTTCCCGGAGCCGCGCCGTCAACCCCCTTGCAGAGCCAGAAGTCAGAAGCCGGGTGAGTAGAAGAAGATCAGAAGACTTCAGTGACGGCAGAAGACTGCTTTTGAGGTAGCGCGTGGCGGCCGCGCTGCGCGCCATGCTGCCACATACACAACAGCACTGCAGGGCGCAACGGGGGCGCCCTGGGCAGCATAAATCCTCAAATAGCGACTGGCAAGAGTGTATACAGTGCCTGGGCACTAAATACAGACCCCCGCCAGTATAAATATGTGAACTTAAGTGGGACTGAAGCGGGCCATTAAGGGGGCTTAGCCGTCACAGCTCTGACCAGCACCATTTTCTCTTCACAGAAGCTGCAGAGACGCTGAGCCTGGCCTCCCACACTACTGTACAAGTAACAGGGTGCAAAACGGGGGGGGGGGGGGGGGGGCACAAGAGATTTGGTGCTATTTTGTTGAAATTAAAAGCGCTAACAGGTCTGGGCAGTATATTACTCGCTTCAGAACCGGGACAGGCGCTGGGTTGTGAGCTGGCAGAACTCCCTCTCTAACAGGCTTTGCTGTGGGTCTGTCTCCTATAGCCCCAGTGTGGTTGTGGGTGTCGGTACGCGTGTGTCGACATGTCTGAGGCTGAGTGCTCTTCCCAGGAGGAGGCTGGAGTGGGGACAGAAAAGACTGTGGGAGTGACCGTGTCGGCACCACCGACGGCTGATTGGGTACATATGTTGAGTGTTTTGAATGCAAATGTGGCTCGGTTGACTAAGAGATTAGATAAATCTGAGTCTAAGAACCAGACATGGAGGAAATCCATAGAGGATGCATTGTCACAAGCTCAGACACCTTCGGGGTCACGTAAACGTGCATTTACCCAGATAGCAGATACAGACACGGACTCTGATTCCAGTGTTGACTATAGTGATGCCAGATTAAATCCTAAACTGGCTAAGAGCATTCAGTACATGATTGTGGCGATATAAAAGAGGTATTACATATCACGGAGGACCCTGCTGTTCCTGATACTAGGGTCTGTATGTTTAAAGGAAAGAAACCTGAGGTAACGTTTCCTCCCTCTAATGAACTGAACGCTCTTTTTGAAAAGGCTTGGGGAAATCCTGACAAGAAGGTACAGGTTCCCAAAAGAATTCCAGTGGCATATCCGTTCCCCTCGGGGGACAGGGAAAAGTGGGAGTCAACCCCCACAGTGGACAAAGCTCTATCGCGTCTGTCCAAGAAGGTGGCGCTTCCGTCTCCGGACACGGCAGCCCTAAAGGATCCTGTGGATCGTAAGCAGGAAAATACACTAAAATCCATTTATGTCACTACAGGTTCGCTACTCAGGCCTGCAGTTGCTTCGCCATGGGTGAGTAGTGCTATAGAAAAGTGGGCAGATAACTTGTCATCTGAGGTAGATACCCTGGACAGGGATAGCATGCTTTTGACTCTGGGTCATATCAGGGGCGCTGCAGCATATTTTCTCTAACGTCCTAGGTGGATGCTGGGGACTCCGTAAGGACCATGGGGAATAGCGGCTCCGCAGGAGACTGGGCACAAAAGTAAAGCTTTAGAACTAGCTGGTGTGCACTGGCTCCTCCCCCTATGACCCCCCTCCAAGCCTCAGTTAGATTTTTGTGCCCGAACGAGAAGGGTGCACACTAGGTGGCTCTCCTGAGCTGCTTAGTGAAAAAGTTTAGTTTTAGGTTTTTTATGTTCAGTGAGACCTGCTGGCAACAGGCTCACTGCATCGAGGGACTAAGGGGAGAAGAAGCGAACTCACCTGCGTGCAGAGTGGATTGGGCTTCTTAGGCTACTGGACATTAGCTCCAGAGGGACCGATCACAGGCCCAGCCATGGATAGGTCCCAGAGCCGCGCCGCCGGCCCCCTTACAGAGCCAGAAGACAGAAGAGGTCCGGAAAATCGGCGGCAGAAGACGTCCTGTCTTCAACAAGGTAGCGCACAGCACTGCAGCTGTGCGCCATTGCTCTCAGCACACTTCACACTCCGGTCACAGGGTGCAGGGCGCTGGGGGGGGGCGCCCTGAGACGCAATAAAAACACCTTGGATGGCAAAAAAATGCATCACATATAGCTCCTGGGCTATATGGATGAATTTAACCCCTGCCAGAATACACAGAAAAACGGGAGATAAGGCCGCCGAGAAGGGGGCGGAGCCTATCTCCTCAGCACACTGGCGCCATTTTCCCTCACAGCTCCGTTGGAGGGAAGCTCCCTGGCTCTCCCCTGCAGTCACTACACTACAGAAAGGGTTAAAAAAGAGAGGGGGGCACTAATTACGCGCAGTATTAAAAATACAGCAGCTATAAGGGGAAAAACACTTATATAAGGTTATCCCTGTATATATATATATATATATATAGCGCTCTGGTGTGTGCTGGCAAACTCTCCCTCTGTCTCCCCAAAGGGCTAGTGGGGTCCTGTCCTCTATCAGAGCATTCCCTGTGTGTGTGCTGTGTGTCGGTACGTTTGTGTCGACATGTATGAGGAGAAAAATGATGTGGAGACGGAGCAGATTGCCTGTAATTGTGATGTCACCCCCTATTGGAAGGAATTACGTGACAGTGTCAGCTCTGTATAAAAGACAGTGGTTGACATGAGACAGCCGGCTACTCAGCTTGTGCCTGTCCAGACGTCTCATAGGCCGTCAGGGGCTCTAAAGCGCCCGTTACCTCAGATGGCAGATATAGACGCCGACACGGATACTGACTCCAGTGTCGACGGTGAAGAGACAAATGTGACTTCCAGTAGGGCCACACGTTACATGATTGAGGCAATGAAAAATGTTTTACACATTTCTGATAATACAAGTACCACCAAAAAAGGGGTATTATGTTCGGTGAGGAAAAACTACCTGTAGTTTTCCTGAATCTGAGAAATTAAATGAGGTGTGTGATGATGCGTGGGTTTCCCCCGATAACAACTGATAATTTCTAAAATGTTATTGGCATTATATCCTTTCCCGCCAGAGGTTAGGGTGCGTTGGGAAACACCCCCTAGGGTGGATAAAGCGCTCACACGCTTGTAAGAACAAGGGCTCTACCCTCTCCTGAGATGGCCGCCCTTAAGGATCCTGCTGATAGAAAGCAGGAGGGTATCCTAAAATGTATTTACACACATACTGGTGTTATACTGCGACCAGCAATCGCCTCAGCCTGGATGTGCAGTGCTGGGTTGGCGTGGTCGGATTCCCTGACTGAAAATATTGATACCCTAGATAGGGACAGTATATTATTGCCTATAGAGCATTTAAAAGATGCATTTCTATATATGCGTGATGCACAGCGGAATATTTGCTGACTGGCATCAAGTCTAAGTGCGTTGTCCATTTCTGCCAGTAGAGGGTTATGGACACGACAGTGGTCAGGTGATGCGGATTCCAAACGGCATTTGGAAGTATTGCCTTATTAAGGGGAGGAGTTATTTGGGGTCGGTCTTTCAGACCTGGTGGCCACGGCAACAGCTGGGAAGTCCACGTTTGTACCCCAGGTCGCCTCTCAACATAAGAAGACGCCGCATTATCAGGCGCAGTCTTTTCGTGGGCAAGCGGGCAAAAGGTTCCTCATTTCTGCCCCGTGACAGAGGGAGAGGTAAAAGGCTGCAGAAATCAGCCAGTTCCCAGGAACAGAAGCCCTCTCCCGCCTCTGCCAAGCCCTCAGTATGACGCTGGGGCTTTACAAGCAGAATCAGGCACGGTGGGGGCCCGTCTCAATGAATTTCAGCGCGCAGTGGGCTCACTCGCAAGTAGACCCCTGGATCCTTCAGGTGATATCTCAGGGGTACAAATTGGAATTCGAGACGTCTCCCCCTCGCCGTTTCCTAAAGTCGGCTTTACCGATGTCTCCTTCTGACAGGGAGGCAGTTTTGGAAGCCATTCACAAGCTGTATTCCCAGCAGGTGATAATCAAGGTACCCCTCCTGCAACAGGGAACGGGGTATTATTCCACACTGTTGTGGTACCGAAGCCGGACGGCTCGGTGAGACCGATTCTAAATCTAAAATCTTGAACACTTACATACGGAGGTTCAAATTCAAGATTGAGTCACTCAGAGCAGTGATTGCGAACCTGGAAGAAGGGGACTACATGATGTCTCGGGACATCAAGGATGCTTACCTTCATGTCCCAATTTACCCTTCTCACCAAGGGTACCTCAGGTTTATGGTACAGAACTGTCACTATCAGTTTCAGACGCTGCCGTATGGATGGTCCACGGCACCCCGGGTCTTTACCAAGGTAATGGCCGAAATGATGATACTCCTTCGAAGGAAGGGAATTTTAGTTATCCCTTACTTGGACGATTCCCTGATAAGGGTAAGATCCACGGAACAGTTGGAGGTCGGTGTAGCACTATCTCAGGTAGTGTTGCGGCAGCACGATTGGATTCTCAATATTCCAAAATCGCAGCTGATTCCGACGACTCGTCTTCTGTTCCTAGGGATGATCCTGGACACAGTCCAGAAAAAGGTGTTTCTCCCGGAGGAGAAAGTCAGGGAGTTATCCGAGCTAGTCGGGAACCTCCTATAACCGAGCCAAGTCTCAGTACATCAATGAAATGGTTCTGGGAAAAATGGTGGCTTCCTACGAAGCAATCCCATTCGGCAGATTCCACGCGAGAACTTTCCAGTGGGACCTGCTGGACAAATGGTCCGGGTCGCATCTTCAGATGCATCAGCGGATAACCCTGTCACCAAGCACAAGGGTGTCTCTCCTGTGGTGGTTGCAGAGTGCTCATCTTCTAGAGGGCCGCACATTCAGGACTGGGTCCTGGTGACCACGGATGCCAGCCTGCGAGGCTGGGGAGCAGTCACACAGGGAAGGAATTTCCAGAGCTTATGGTCAAGCCTGGAGACATCACTTCACATAAATATCCTGAAGCTAAGGGCCATTTACAATGCTCTAAGCTCAGCAAGACCTCTGCTTCAAGGTCACCCGGAGTTGATCCATTCGGACAACATCACGGCAGTCACCCACGTAAACAGACAGGGTGACACAAGAAGCAGGGGGGCAAGGGCAGAAGCTGCAAGGATTCTTCGCTGGGCGGAAAATCATGTGATAGCACTGTCAGCAGTATTCATTCCGGGAGTGGACATCTGGGAAGCAGACTTCCTTTAGCAGACACGACCTCCACCCGGGAGAGTGGGGACTTCACCCAGAAGTCTTCCACATGTTTATAAAACTCGACAAGTATTGCGCCAGGTCAAGGGACCCTCAGGCAATAGCTGTGGACGCTCTGGTAACACAGTGGGTGTACCAGTCAGTGTATGTGTTCCCTCCTCTGCCTCTCATACCCAAGGTACTGAGAATTATAAGATGGAGAGGAGTAAGCACTATATTCGTGGCTCCGGATTGGCCAAGAAGGACTTGGTAACCGGAACTTCAAGAGATGCTCACGGAGGATCCGTGGCCTCTACCTCTAAGAAGGGACCTGCTCCAGCAAGGACCCTGTCTGTTCCAAGACTTACCGCGGCTGCGTTTGACGGCATGGCGGTTGAACGCCGGATCCTGAAGGAGAAAGGCATTCCGGATGAAGTCATTCCTATCCTGATCAAAGCCAGGAAAGATATAACCGCAAAACATTATCACCGCATTTGGCGAAAATATGTTGCGTGGTGCGAGGCCAGTAAGGCCCCGACGGAGGAATTTTTCAACTAGGTCGATTCCTACATTTCCTGCAAACAGGAGTGTCTATGGGCCTGAAATGGGAGTCCATTAAGGTTCAAATTTCGGCCCTGTCAATTTTCTTCCAAAAAGAACTAGCTTCAGTCCCTGAAGTTCAGACGTTTGTGAAAGGGGTACTGTATATACAGCCTCCTTTTGTGCCTCCAGTGGCACCTTGGGATCTAAATGTAGTTTTTGGGTTCCAAAAGTCACATTGGTTTGAACCACTTAAATATGTGGAGTTAAAATATCTCACATGGAAAGTGGTCATGCTGTTGGCCCTGGCCTGGGCCAGGTGCATGTCAGAATTGGCGGCTTTATCCTGTAAAAGCCCTCATCTGATTTTCCATTCGGACAGGGCGGAATTGAGGACTTGTCCTCAGTTTCTCCCTAAGGTGGTTTGCAGCGTTTCATCTGAATAAACCTATCGTGGTGCCTGCGGCTACTAGGGACTTGGAGGACTCCAAGTTGCTAGACGTTGTCAGAGCCCTGGAAATATATGTTTCCAGGACGGCTGGAGTCAGAAAATCTGACTCGTTGTTTATTCTGTATGCACCCAACAAGCTGGGTGCTCCTGCTTCTAAGCAGACTATTGCTCGTTGGATTTGTAGTACAATTCAGCTTGCACATTCTGTGGCAGGCCTGCCACAGCCAAAATCTGTAAAAGCCCATTCCACAAGGAAGGTGGGCTCATCTTGGGCGGCTGCCCGAGGGGTCTCGGCTTTACAACTTTGCCGAGCAGCTACTTGGTCAGGAGCAAATACGTTTGTAAAATTCTACAAATTTGATACCCTGGCTGAGGAGGACCTGGAGTTCTCTCATTTGGTGCTGCAGAGTCATCCGCACTCTCCCGCCCGTTTGGGAGCTTTGGTAAAATCCCCATGGTCCTTACGGAGTCCCCAGCATCCACTTAGGACGTTAGAGAAAATAAGAATTTACTTACCGATAATTCTATTTCTCGTAGTCCGTAGTGGATGCTGGGCGCCCATCCCAAGTGCGGATTGTCTGCAATACTGGTACATAGTTATTGTTACCAAAAAAAAAAAAAAATCGGGTTATTGCTGTAGTGAGCCATCTTTTCTAGAGGCTCCTCTGTTATCATGCTGTTAACTGGGTTTAGATCACAAGTTATATGGTGTGATTGGTGTGGCTGGTATGAGTCTTACCCGGGATTCAAAATCCTTCCTTATTGTGTACGCTCGTCCGGGCACAGTATCCTAACTGAGGCTTGGAGGGGGGTCATAGGGGGAGGAGCCAGTGCACACCAGGTAGTTCTAAAGCTTTACTTTTGTGCCCAGTCTCCTGCGGAGCCGCTATTCCCCATGGTCCTTACGGAGTCCCCAGCATCCACTACGGACTACGAGAAATAGAATTATCGGTAAGTAAATTCTTATTTAAAAGAAGCTGCAAGGGATATTGGCCTTTTGGGATCAAGGGCCAATGCCATGGCAGTCTCGGCTAGGAGGGCATTGTGGATTCATCAATGAACATATATATTGGTAGATGCTCAATTAGCTTAGTGATATCATTCAGGTGCTCGAAAGGGAGGGGTATTTCTAAGCAAGAAAAAAAGGCATTTGTTTCCCCCAGCACCCTGAATGATGACCGTAACCAGATATAAATTCCACATAATAATAGAATTCAGAGATCTTCGTTACACATATTTGCTCAAATGTGTGAATAAGCCCCAAAGCCGCATCAAGGCGTCTCTGTATATTTGGGGTCCCTAGCGCTATATCTAGGTGCAGGGTGTGGCACCTCAAAACACCAGCATAAGCCAGAAAGCCCAGCGTAGCATACCAGTGACAAAACTAGTGTTAATAAATTAGTATTTAGGAAGCCGAAGCTATAGAGAAAGTGAAACAAAAATGAAATGCAATTAAAATAGAGAAATAGTGTTAAAAAATTAATAAGTGAAAAGTGTTAATAGAATGTAAAGGTATGCCACACTAAGGCCATCCAGCTCAGCTAGTCCAGAGGCACCACACCTCACACCTCCATTGGATGGATTCATCAATGGAATGCTGATGCTGACTCTAAGAAAACTATGGAGTCTCTACCGGTAGTGTCTTGATTGGTGACGGCCTCACTGACCTGGTATCTACGGCTACCACGGGTAAGTCATCCTGTTTACCTTATGTTCCTGCACAACAAAAGAAAACGCCCCACTATCAGATGCAGTCCTTTCGGCCCAATAAATACAAAAAAGGACGAGGGTCCTCCTTCCTTGCTGCGAGAGGAAGAGGAAAGGGAAAAAGGTCACAGGCTGTGGTAAGTTCCCAAGCGCAGAAGTCCTCTCCGGCTTCTACCAAATCCACCGCATGACGCTGGGGCTCCTCTGCGGGAGTCCGCACCGGTGGGGTCACGTCTCAAACTCTTCAGTCAGGTCTGGGTGCACTCGGACCTGGATCCTTGGATATTAGAAATAGTAACCCAAGGGTACAAATTAGAGTTTCAAGACGTGCCCCCTCACTGATTTTTCAAATCGGCCTTGCCAGCTTCTCTTCCAGACAGGGAGGTAGTATGCGCTGCAATACTAAAGGTGTGTAAAAATCAAGTCATTGTCACAGTACCCCCGTCGCAACAGGGGGAGGGTTTTATTCGAGTCTGTTCGTGGTCCCGAAGCCGGATGGCTCAGTCAGACCGATTCTGAACCTAAAATCCCTCAATTTCTTTCTAAAAAAATTCAAATTCAAGATGGAATCTCTCCGAGCAGTGATCTCCAGTCTGGAGGAGCGGGATTTTATGGTATCGGTCGACATAAAGGATGCCTTCTTACACATTCCCATATATC
This sequence comes from Pseudophryne corroboree, assembly GCF_028390025.1. Lineage (NCBI taxonomy): Eukaryota > Metazoa > Chordata > Amphibia > Anura > Myobatrachidae > Pseudophryne > Pseudophryne corroboree. Next base: position 92,580,558 of record NC_086451.1, on the reverse strand, counting down.
CTCCACATCAGGCATACCTGAGGTTTGCTGTTCAGGATTGTCATTACCAATTTCAGACGTTGCCATTTGGTCAGATTACGGCTCCGAGGATTTTCACCAAGGTTATGGCGGAAATGATGGTTCTCCTGCGCAAGCAGGGAATCACAATTATCCCGTACTTTGACGATCTCCTCATAAAGGCGAGATCCAAGGAGCAATTGCTAAAAAATGTTGCTCTCTCACTGACGATTCTGCAACAACATGGTTGGCTCCTAAACTTGCCAAAATCACAGTTGGTTCTGACGACACGGCTGTCGTTCCTGGGTATGATTCTGGATACAGAATTACAGAGAGTTCTTCTTCCAGTGGAAAAGGCTCTGGAAATACAGAACATGGTAAAACAGATTCTGAAAGCGGCAAGAGTGTCAATTCTTCAATGCACTCGGTTGCTGGGGAAGATGGTGGCGGCCTACGAGGCCATTCCGTATGGCAGGTTCCATGCCAGGGTGTTTCAGTGGGACCTGTTGGACAAGTGGTCCGGGTCTCACCTGGACATGCACCGGAAAATAATCCTATCTTCCAGGACCAGGATCTCCCTTCTGTGGTGGCTGCACAGTTCTCACCTTCTGGAGGGACGCAGGTTCGGGATTCAGAATTGGATCCTGGTGACCACAGATGCAAGTCTCCGAGGCTGGGGAGCAGTCACACAGGGGAGAAACTTTCAGGGAAAATGGTCAAGCCGGGAAGCTTGTCTGCACATAAACATTCTGGAATTAAGGGCTATTTACAACAGCATTCTGCAAGCGGAACATCATCTTCGCGGTCTGCCCGTCTTGATTCAGTCAGACAACATAACAGCAGTGGCGTACATAAACCGCCAGGGCGGAACAAAGAGCAGAGTGGCGATGGCCGAGGCCACGAAAGTTCTTCGCTAGGCGGAGAGACATGCAAGCGCTCTGACAGCAGTCTTCATTCCAGGAGTGGACAACTGGGAAGCAGACTTCCTCAGCAGACACGATCTTCATCCAGGAGAGTGGGGTCTTCATCGAGAGGTCTTTGCAGAAGTGATAATTCGTTGGGGAATTCCTCAAATAGACATGATGCGTCCCGCCTCAACAAGAAACTTCAGAGATATTGTTCCAGGTCGAGGGACCCTCAAGCAATAGCGGTGGACGCCCTAGTGACACAGTGGGTGTTTCCGTCGGTCTGTGTGTTCCCTCCACTTCCACTCATTCCAAAGGTGATAAAGATTATAAGAAGAACAAGGGTTCAGGCCATACTCATTGTTCCGGATTGGCCAAAGAGGGCCTGGTATCCAGATCTTCAGGAGTTGCTCATAGAAGATCCCTGGCCTCTTCCTCTACGGGAGGACCTGTTACAACAAGGACCGTGCGTGTATCAAAACTTACCGCGGCTGTGTTTGACGGCGTGGCGGTTGAACGCCAAATCCTAGCCCGAAGGGTATTCACAGTGAAGTCATTCCCACACTTCTTCAGGCTAGAAAAGAAGTAACGGCAAAGCATTACCACCGTATTTGGAGGAAATATGTGTCTTGGTGTGAATCCAAGAAGGCTCCTACGGAAGAATTTCAACTGGGGCGTTTGCTCCATTTTTTGCAAGCAGGTGTGGATGCGGGCCTAAAGTTAGGCTCTATTAAAGTACAAATTTCAGCCTTATCAATTTTCTTTCAGAAAGAATTGGCCTCCCTTCCAGAAGTTCAGACCTTCGTGAAGGGCGTGCTGCACAGCCAACATCCATTTGTGGCACCGTGGGATCTTAATGTGGTATTGCAGTTCCTGCAATCTCATTGGTTTGAACCTTTGCGTAAGGTTGAGTTAAAATTCCTTACTTGGAAAGTAGTCATGTTGTTGGCAAGGCGGGTATCTGAGTTGGCGGCTGATAGAGCAGAGTTGAGAACTCGTCAGCAATTTCTGCCAAAAGTGGTTTCATCATTTCACGTAAACCAGCCTATGGCGGAATCGAAGTCTCTCGATGTGGTTAGAGCTTTGAAAATCTATGTCGCCAGAACGGCGCAGATTAGGAAAACAAAGGCACCGTTTGTCCTGTAGGCTCCCAATAAGATTGGGGCTCCTGCTTCCAAGCAGACTATTGCGCGCTAGATCTGTAATACGATTCAGCAGGCTCATTCTACGGCTGGATTGCTGTTGCCGAAATCGGTGAAAGCCCATTCTACCAGAAAGGTGGGCTCTTCAGGGGCGGCTGCCCTAGGGGTTTTGGCATTACAGCTTTGCCGAGCTGCTACTTGGTCGAGTTCAAACACCTTTGCGAAGTTTTACAAATTTGATACCCTGGCTGAGGAGGACCTCTTGTTTGGTCAATCGGTGCTGCAGAGTCATCCGCACTCTCCCGCCAGTTCTAGAGCTTTGGTATAAACCCCATGGTTCTTGAAGCATCCTCTAGGACGTATGAGAAAATAGGATTTTAATACCTACCGGTAAATCCTTTTCTCTTAGTCCGTAAAGGGATGCTGGGCGCCCGTCCCCGTGCGGTCTGTATCTGCAGTTTGGTTATGGTTACACTCGTGTTGAGTTAAGTTCAGTCAGTTTGTGGCTGATGTTGATCATGCCGTTGCATGCGTTGTAGTTGAATGCCATGTTGTACGGCGTGTTTGAGGTGTGAGCTTTCATGTATCTCACCTTAGTTTAAAAATTGAATAACTCCTTTTCCTTGAAATGTCAGTCTCCCTGGGCACAGTTCCTATAACTGGGGTCTGGAGGAGGGGCGTAGAGGGAGGAGCCAGTTCACACCCCTTTTGAGGTCTTAAAGTGCCCATGTCTCCTGCGGATCCAGTCTATTCCCCATGGTTCTTGAAGCATCCTCTACGGACTAAGAGAAAAGGATTAACCGGTAGGTATTAAAATCCTATTTTTTCTAGTTATATGTATAAATAAGTAACTCTTGTTGCATTGAACCGGTAATTATGAAAATGCTGGTCTGTCAGTTCGGTAAGATAAGGGATATCGCTGAATTATGACATTGAAAACCTTATCCAGATATCTTTTGTTCTGACTTGCTTTGTCTTGATAAAAATACTATGGGCCTGGTGTAATGACCTCCGAGTTGGCTGGGGGTGCGGCTTCCCGGCCAAACTCGGACGTTTGTTGTTGTTTGTTTTTCTTTAAGCCCCATTCATGTACAAGGCATGGTTTTACCTTGTACATGATTGCTGTTTTAAAGAAGTCACAGTTCGGTCAGGAACCCGCACCTCCAGCCAACTCGGACATCTGGCCCAATATGTCTCTCTTTGTGCCCGCATTTTTTCTTGTACTGCGCTGGAATGGCTGCAGCACACCCTGCTGTGGTGCTTGGGTCTGTCCGTAACAGGAAACATGCAGTTCAGTATCTGTAATGTAAGACCAGGTACACATTACAACAACCTGGATCGCGGCTGACAACGACCGATGTAAAGATACATTGATTTCCTGTATACAAAGCATGATATAGCACGCAACCACGCACCGCATCCAGAGCATGCTGTTCTCTGCCGGGTCGTCACATCTGACGTGCAGAACATCATATGTGACGACGGGAGCGCGTCATTGAGGGTACACATTAGACAGTGTGGAAGTTACGTCTCTCCGATCTGCGGTATTGTCTGATGTGTACCCACCATAAGGCTTCTGTTGGTTGGAGAATTTACCTGCTCCTCTAGTCGGCAGTTCTAGATGTATGTATGTGTGTATATATGTATGTATGTGTGTATGTCTGTATGTATGCCCAGACCTGCTTAATATAAGAAAGGCATAAGGCAGAACATATTTGAATTTGTACTTTTAGTATGTGTTTCTCCGCTTATTAAAGCTTTGGACTGGGGATGTTAGTAACTGTTAATGCAGTAATTATAAAAGTTGGTCACTGAATAGACAAATTATGACCTATTTCTATATATGTTGATTGTCCTGTTTTGCAGCACCAGGACCTGCAGTTACTCCTCCCAGCATTCCTCAAGCTGTCACTCCAGCTTTCAGTACTCCGGTTTCCAATCTAGCTGGAAATCCTCAACCTGCTTCCCTGGGCTTCAGTATTCCTGCTTCTAGCCTCTCTGGAAAACCTCAGACTGCTACTCAAGTTTTCAGCTTGCCTTCCACAAATCTCGCTGGCAAACCTCAAACTGCATCTACGGCTTTTTCTGTACCTACCACAGGTTTCTCTGGGCCACTTCAGGCTACTCCACATGCTTTTGGCACTCTGGCTACAACTGTCCCTGGCCAAGTTCAAACCAACACTCAGGCCTTCAGCATTGCAACAGGCTTTACTGGCCAACCTCAGGGTACTGCTTCAGGGTTTGGGATTCCTACAACAAGTGTTGCTGGCAAACCTCAACCTACTGCACCAGGTTTCGGCATGCCTTCTACAGGTTTCCCTAGCCATCTTCAAGTTACTGCAACTTGTTTTGGTGTTCCTGCCACAAGTGTTGGTAGCAAGCCTCAAGCGACGGAGCCAGGTTTTGGCATTCCTGCCACAAGTTTCACTGGCCAAATTCAAGCTACACCACCATCATTTGGAACTCCTGCTGCAAGTGTTGCCGGAAAACCTCAAGCTACTCAGCAGGCTTTCAGTCTTTTTTCCACGCCATCTGCCACAAATACGTCTGCCAATTCATCATCTAGCTTATTTGGGCCTTCAGTTAAGCAACCTACTGGCACAAATACTTCTGGCAATTCATCATCTGGTTTATTTGGGACTTCAGCTAAGCAACCCAGTTCCCAGTCATTTTCCTTTTCGACGCAGGCTCCTGTAGATTTTGGTTCTGCTAGTCCAAAGCCAGAAAACTCCAACAGCTCCACCCAAGCAACAGATTCTAGCTTTGTACCCACCTCATCTGTCAAAGTGAACCTCAAAGATAAGTACGTACAACTGTTAGAGATTAAACTGATTATAGTACATAAACATTGTACTGCATACATATTATTCTCTTGCAGACCTATTTTGCTTTCTAGATTCCAAAATTTCCATTCTGTGTGTAGTACATAGTTCTTGAGATAAGATTCTGAATCTAAATCCCCCTATTGTTTAAACACAAAATTACATAGTTGCATCTGTAGCCACATAAGGTCACCAATCTTCGGTTTTAGCCATTTCATTTTGTCTTTCCTGTGCTGTAACATGACTGCACTGTGGGGCTAATTCAGACTTTATCACTGCTGTGCGTTTTCACACAGCGGGCGATCAGGTCTGAACTGCGCATGCGCCACAGGGGATCCAGTCTGAAGGTCGACAGTGTATAGGTCGACATGGATGGAAGGTCGACAGGGTTTCTAGGTCAACAGGTCAAAAGGTCGACATGAGTTTTTCACACACACACACAAAAAAAAATTTTTACTATTTTTTCATACTTAATGATCCACGTGGACAACGATTGGAATGGTAATCTGTGTTGAGCGAGGGGACACGGTGCACTAATTGGGGTTCCCAGTCACTTTACGAAGAAAACGACACTAAAAAAACACACACCTCATGTCGACCTTTTGACCTGTCGACCTACCACATGTCGACCTAGAAGCCCTGTCGACATTCCATCCATGTCGACCTAGTGACTGTCAACCTATAGTGGTCGACATAAACATTGTCGACCTAGATACTGTCAATTTGATGATCCACACCCGCGCCGCAGTGCGCATGTGCATGCTAGAAATGCTATCGACATCTCAGCCCAGCGATCGCCTCTGCCTCATAGGCAGAGGCGTTCGCTGGGCGGGAGTGCGGCGTTTGGCCGCTGTTTTGGGACGCAAGCGCAGCCGGTGCAACCCGGAATTCTACCAGTAGCTTCCTGCTAGCAACACAGGCGCTGTGCAGGTAGGAAGCTACTTGTCAAGTACAAAAGCATCGCTGCTGTGTGATGCTTTTGTACTTGTGCGGGGGTGGGGGGTAGGGCCTGACATGCGGTGCACACTCGCCCTGTGCTGGGCGTCCCCCCGCATGTCAGAGTAAATGATCGTAGATGTGAACTCTGAATTACCCCCTGTGTTTCCGTGTGCAGTTTGATTGCTCTGTTTTGTATTATAGGTTCAGTGCTGTAGACACACACCAAGTGATGCCAGGCTTTGCTTCCAGTGCCCAGAATTTCTCTTTCACCTCTCAAGCCAAGTCCACAACTGCACCAATTGCCAGTGGCAGTGCAGTGCCTTCACCATCTCCGACCGGGGTGGCTCCCAGCAGGCCCTTTGCAGATGGTAATCAGATGGCGTGATTCTTAAATGTTTTCCAGAGTTTGAGGGAGACGGCAGCAAACATACAATGGAGGGCATCGCGTACAATTGTAAACCAAAGAATGTGGAGAGTACCCAAACTACATACACCTGCAATACCTAAACAGTCATTCTCCAGATTCCACGCGTTTACTAAACTCCCAGTGCACGAGGTTCAGAGGTGGACGCAGTGATGAGGTCTGATGTTATGTCTGCGCATGCGTCCTGTTTGTTAGCGCTCAAATTTGGAGGCATGAGCTGTTAATTTTAATGGGAGGTATGCAGGCATGGGTTCTGTTATGAATGGTCAACCATATTAAGGTTGACAGTCATTAGGTCAACATGGACAAATAGTCGACACATGGACATGGTCGACACGGGACAGGTCGACACATGAAAAGGTCAACATGGATTTTTGAACTGTTTTTGGTGTCATTTTTTCAGGAACTTGACAAGGAACCCCAGTTATTGTACCGCGTCCCCTTGTAGGTTACTATTCCCAATCGTAGTCCACGTGGATGGTAAAGTATGAAAAAGTTAAAAAAAAATCTATTTTTGATTATTATTTTTTAAAGCCATTTCGACCTTTTCATGTGTCGACCATTTTCATGTGTCGACAATTTGTCCATGATGATCATGTCAGTGTCGACCAATAGTGGTCGATCTAGTGACTGTCGACCTAAGTAGGGTCGACCTGCCAAATGGATACAGCAGGCATGTCGCTGACACCGTAGCACTGATACCGAACGCCATGCACAGACTGACAAATCGCACCTGGTACAGGGCTGGTGCAAATTTTAATGTTGTGACTGATGGTGCATCTAGAGACCCACCGAGACAGAATAGCGCTGCTGCAAGTGGGCGTCTCAGTAGGCTTAAAATCAGTTGCGACAATATTATAAAGACGCAGCCGCTACTGCTTGTACCTCTGATTCAGACCTAATGTATCTTATACAGATATTAAACATTCAAAAACATATACAATTAGAAATATCACATATAACAACTGCAGAATATATTTGATCCACCCACTAATTTGAAATACTGTATTCTCTTATGCTTAAAACTGTTGAGTCCTAGCACATTAGTACTGTTGCATTCTCTTGCCCTTCGTTTGATATAATGTTGCTTCTTTTAAAAAAAAATCCAAAGCTGCAAAGTGAGTCTCTCAAAGCAATTGTTGTGGTTGGTAGTTGTAAAGGGGGGGTACACACGGAGAGAACCGTGTTTAAAATCTAAGCAGTCTGACTTGATTGCTTAGATTTTAAGCACGTATCTGTCGTGTGTATGCCCCTCAGCGTTAGCAATTCGCGGCCCCGCACATCGCTATCACCGGCTCATTCTAGCAGGTCGCTCACTTCAGCGCTGTGTGAAGTGAGCGCCCCCCTCGCTCGGCACACAACACGCTGTGCTGAGCGGGGGGAGAGATGTGTGCTGAGCGGTCTGTGTTAAGATCGCTCAGCACACATCTCTCCCGTCAGTACTGGCCTTAAGAATGTATAACGGATCATTTGAAAGGGTATGAACTCGTAAGACAGTCTCAAATGGTACCTTATAAGCAATTAGCATTGAAAGAAAACAGTCTCTCCACATACGTGACTGAAATCTCCACTCCCAGTATTCCGCCCCTGTAGAACTTCACATATTAATCCAAAGAAATATTTATATATAATTACTGATATAGTTCCACTCCATGCAAATGCTCCTAAACGTGGTGTTTTTACGGTTTTATTCAGTCAAGTTGATAATCACAAGTGAATGGTGTGCGGGAGCTGGACCGCAATGACTTACCCACTTGATGTTATGCATCGCCGGAATTCCCATTAGTGGGTCCCGTGATCCAATTAGGTTGTCTGCAATATCTCTAACCTTCGTTTAGTCTGTGCACCGCGGAGGTCTCATGTATATGTCCCGTAATGTATATATAACATATGTGAAGAGACTGTCTGTTTGCTTTCATTGCTAATTGCTTATGGGATCCGGTCTGAAGATCAACACTGTCTAGGTCGACCACTAAAGGTCGACAAGGTTGGAAGGTCGACAGGATTTCTAGGTCGACATGTGCTAGGTCGACAAGTCAAAAGGTCGACATGAGTTTTTCACTTTTTTTTTTCTTTTTTGAACTTTTTCATACTTAACGATCCACTTGGACTACGATTGGAACGGTAACCTGTCGACCTAGAAACCCTGTCGACCTTCCAACCCTGTCGACCTATAATGGTCGACCTAAACATTGTCGACCTAGACACTCGATCTAATGATCCACACCCTTGCTTATAAGGTACCATTTGAGACTGTGTTGTGAGTTCATACTCTTTCAAATGATCTGTGATACATTCTTACAATTCCAACCACAACAATTGCTTGGAGAGACTCGCTTCGCAGCTTTGGGTTTTTAAAAAAAAAAAGAAGCAACATTATATCAAACGAAGGGCACGAGAATACAACAGTACTAATGTGCTAGGACTCAAGACCGTTTCAAGCATAAGAGAATATTTACATTTTAGTGTCTGGATCAGCCTAGTATATTCTGCAGTTGCTATATGTGATGTTTTTAATTGTATATGTTTTTGAATGTTTAATATGTGTATGTAAAATATATATGTGGTATGTAGTTTTTTCATTAAATATATTTTATAAATACAAATATCCTCACGGACAGCGCTCTTTTTCTCTATCTTGTTTGACCCATTCTTTTGAGGTACAGCTACTCAAAAAGTTTTGAGCTGCAGTCAGTAACGGTATTTAGTGATATTATAGACACATTTTATCCATTATCACACAGTCAGCACACTAGCGCCCCCTTCCGTTGTTTCTTATACAGATATTGTTTGTCTTTCGTCAACTTGGGGTACAAGGCATGCTTACGTATAGATGCTCAGCCTGTAGTCTGGGCAGTTTTAGCAAATAAAAAATGATACACAGTCCGAAACTACAGCCCCCCCCCCCCCCCTCCCTTCCCCTGCTCCCTTTAATACCCGTAGGCACCTAGAAAGTCGGTTTATCTTCAGGAGTAGGCACTTCGGCACTGTATGGTCTAATGCAGTGTTGATTTTGCTCTTTTCTTCTTTTAAATCTCCTTTTTACTTTAACTTTTGACTCCATGGTAATCAATGTCTGTTATGCAGTGACTGCACGTTACAGGGACAGAGCAATAGAGGTGCTGCTTTGTATCCTCCTGCTGACTTAACTAACCCCCCCCACACACACACACACACCCTTCCTCCACCTATGAGAATTTATCCCCTGGTGTTGGGGATAACTGGTGATGACTAAAGGGCCCTACACACTGGCCGGGCAGCAGGGGGGGGGGGGGGGTGTGAGTGAGTGAAGTTTCTTCTCTCCCACCAAAACCCGGCTCCATAGCCCTGCATGCTAATATAGACTCTATTGTCCATATTGGTTTGCATGCATAAACGATTCTGCACCAACGATGAATGAGCGATGGGCCGCGCATCGTTCATCGTTTGTGCATACTCCTTGAAAGATATGAACGATATCTTGTTCATTATTGAACGAGAGCGTTCATATCTTTCAGTGTAATCCGCCAGTGTGTAGGGCCCTTTACAGACAGGATCAGTACCATGTTGCTTTGCATGAGAATAGGATTTAAATACAAATTGTAAAGAGAACTATGCGTTTTTTTTTTGTTGTTGTTTTTTTTTTTTTTAGTATTTATGTATAGACTATATTGATACTTTGTTTTCCGTGCAGTTACACAAGCTACACCAAACACCCCCACAGCAAGAGTAAATCCTCCCGCGGTGAGGCAAGCACCATCACAGGTAAGTTTGGGGCTCTTTGCTTAGTGGTGATTTATAAATATATATTTAATTACATCTGAAATGGTGCCATTCTACGGCAGTGTTTCCAAGCCTGTCTCATGAATGTCTTAAGGCAGGGGTGGGGAACCTTTTTTCTACCGAGGGCCATTTGGATATTTATAAAATCCTTCGGGGGCCATACAAAAATTCTCAACTTAAAAAATTACCCTGCCCCCCAGTAGGTCTGCCCCTTAGAGGTACTGTGTGTGCGCGCCGGAGGCGCGCACGCGCCCAAAAAATGGGTGTGGCCAGTTAAAATGGGACGTGATACACATATGCCCCCAATAGTGCAGTGCCAGATCCACAATTGCCCCCACAGTGCCAGGTATACAAATGCCCTCACAGTGCCAGGTATACAGATGCCCTCACAGTGCCAGGTATACAGATGCCCCCACAGTGCCAGGTATACAGATGCCTCTCACAGTGCCAGGTATACAGATGCCCCCACAGGTATACAAATGCCCCTCACAGTGCCAGGTATACAGATGCCCCTCACAGTGCCAGGTATACAGATGTCCCCACAGTGCCAGGTATACAGATGTCCCCACAGTGCCAGGTATACAGATGTCCCCACAGTGCCAGGTATACAGATGCCCCCACAGTGCCAGGTATACAAATGCCCCCACAGTGCCAGGTATACAAATGCCCCCACAGTGCCAGATATACAGATGTCCTCACAGTGCCAGGTATACAAGTGCCAAGTATACAGATGCCCCTCACAGTGCCAGGTATACAGATGCCCCCTACAGTGCCAGGTATACAAATGCCCCCCACAGTGCCAGGTATACAAATGCCCCCCACAGTGCCAGGTATACAGATGCCCCCCACAGTGCCAGGTATACAGATGCCCCTCACAGTGCCAGGTATACAGATGCCCCCCACAGTGCCAGGTATACAAATGCCCCCCACAGTGCCAGGTATACAAATGCCCCCACAGTGCCAGGTATACAAATGCCCTCCCCTCTCCCCTCCGTGCTTCTTACCGTGCTCCTTTCGGCGGGACACAGAGGAGAGCGCGGATATGTTGGGCGGCGGCGTGTAGGACTTGAAACCAGACGCCGGTTCGAGAGCCAATCAGAGCTCGCGGACCGGCAGCCGCGGCTCCTGATTGGCTGCCGGTCCGCGAGCTCTGATTGGCTCACGGACCAGCGGCTGGTTTGAAGTACTACACGCCGCCGCACCCACCCGACAGCCGCGCTCTCCTCCCTGTTCTGACAGCTGAGACACGCTGCCGCCGGACTGAGCGGCGACGTGTTTCACTGACACAAGCTGGTGGGCCGGGTTCCCCACCCCTGTCTTAAGGGGATACTTTAAATACTGTTACAAAGATGATATTATTAACTACTCTATGGGTGTAATATTTTTTTATTTATTTTTCTCTGACGTCCTAGTGGATGCTGGGTACTCCGTAAGGACCATGGGGAATAGACGGGCTCCGCAGGAGACTGGGCACTCTTAAAAGAAAGATTAGGTACTATATCTGGTGTGCACTGGCTCCTCCCTCTATGCCCCTCCTCCAGACCCCAGTTAGAATCTGTGCCCGGCCAGAGCTGGATGCACCTAGTGGGCTCTCCTGAGCTCACTAGAAAAGAAAGTATTTGTTAGGTTTTTTATTTTCAGTGAGATCTGCTGGCAACAGACTCACTGCTTCGAGGGACTGAGGGGAGAGAAGCAAACCTACCTGCTTGCAGCTAGCTTGTGCTTCTAAGGCTACTGGACACCATTAGCTCCAGAGGGATCGAACACAGGGCCCGACCTCGATCGTCCGTTCCCGGAGCCGCGCCGCCGTCCCCCTTGCAGAGCCAGAAGACAGAAGAAAAAGATGAAAAACGGCGGCTGAAGACTCCTGTCTTCATTAAGGTAGCGCACAGCACTGCAGCTGTGCGCCATTGCTCCCATAGCACACCACACACTCCGGTCACTGTTGGGTGCAGGGCGCTGGGGGGGGCGCCCTGGGCAGCAATTAGATTACCTTTTTTGGCACAAATAGCACATAATACAGTGTATAACACTGTATATGTGCAAAAAACCCCGCCATTAACATTCTAAAAAGCGGGAGAAGCCTGCCACTGAGGGGGCGGGGCTATCTTCCTCAGCAGACCAGCGCCATTTTCTCTTCACAGCTCCGCTGGAAGGAAGCTCCCCAGGCTCTCCCCTGCAGTATCCAGTACAACAAGGGTAAAAAAGAGAGGGGGGGCACATAAATTTAGGCGCAATTGCATAATAAGCAGCTATTGGGAAAAATCACTCAGTATAGTGTAAATCCCTGTGTGATATAGCGCTGTGGTGTGTGCTGGCATACTCTCTCTCTGTCTCCCCAAAGGACTTTGTGGGGTCCTGTCCTCAGTCAGAGCATTCCCTGTGTGTGTGTGTGGTGTGTCGGTACGGCTGTGTCGACATGTTTGATGAGGAGGGCTACGTGGAGGCGGAGCAGGAGCCGATAAGTGTGATGTTGCCCCCTACGGGGCCGACACCGGAGTGGATGGATATGTGGAAGGTATTAACCGACAGTGTCAACTCCTTACATAAAAGGTTCGATGACGTAACAGCCTTGGGACAGCCGGCATCTCAGCCCGCGCCTGCCCAGGCGTCTCAGAGGCCATCAGGGGCTCAAAAACGCCCGCTACCTCAGATGGCAGACACAGATGTCGACACGGAGTCTGACTCCAGTGTAGACGAGGATGAGACAAATGTACAGTCTACAAGGGCCATCCGATGCATGATTACGGCAATGAAAAATGTGTTGCACATTTCTGACATTAACCCGGTTACCACTAAAAAGGGTATTATGTTTGGGGAGAAAAAGCAGCCAGTGACTTTTCCCCCATCTGATGAATTAAATGAATTGTGTGAAGAAGCGTGGTGTTTCCCTGATAAGAATTTAGTGATTTCTAAGAGGTTACTGATGGCGTACCCTTTCCCGCCAACGGATAGGTTACGTTGGGTGACATCCCCTAGGGTGGACAAGGCGCTCACACGCTTATCTAAAAGGGTGGCACTGCCGTTTCAGGATACGGCCGCCCTAAAGGAGCCTGCAGATAGAAAGCAGGAGGCTATCCTGAAGTCTGTATATACACACTCAGGTACTATACTGAGACCTGCAATTGCTTCAGCATGGATATGTAGTGCTGCAGCAGCATGGTCTGATAACCCTGTCAGACAACATTGATACCCTCGACAGGGATACTATTTTGCTAACCATAGAGCATATAAAGGACGTCGTCTTATATATGAGGGATGCACAGAGGGACATTTGCCGGCTGGCATCTAGAATTAATGCAATGTCCATTTCTGCCAGGAGAGTATTATGGACTCGGCAGTGGACAGGTGATGCTGATTCTAAAAGGCACATGGAGGTTTTGCCTTATAAGGGTGAGGAATTGTTTGGGGACGGTCTCTCGGACCTCGTATCCACAGCAACAGCTGGGAAGTCGACTTTTTTACCTCAGGTTCCCTCACAGCCTAAGAAAGCACCGTATTATCAGGTACAGTCCTTTCGGCCTCAGAAAGGCAAGCGGGTCAGAAACGCGTCCTTTCTGCCCAGAGGCAGGGGTAGAGGAAAAAAGCTGCACCAGACAGCCAGTTCCCAGGAACAAAAATCCTCCCCTGCTTCCACTAAGTCCACCGCATGACGCTGGGGCTCCACAAGTGGAGCCAGGTGCGGTGGGGGCGCGTCTCCGGAACTTCAGCGACCAGTGGGTTCGCTCACAGGTGGATCTCTGGGTTCTACAAGTGGTATCTCAGGGATACAAGCTGGAGTTCGAGGCGACTCCCCCTCGCCGTTACCTCAAATCAGCCTTGCCAGCTGCTCCCAGGGAAAGGGAGGTAGTACTGGCGGCTATTCACAAGCTGTACCTCCAGCAGGTGATAATCAAGGTTCCCCTCCTTCAACAGGGACGGGGTTACTATTCCACAATGTTTGTGGTACCGAAACCAGACGGTTCGGTGAGACCCATTCTAAATTTAAACTCCTTGAACACTTATGTAAGGAAGTTCAAGTTCAAAATGGAATCGCTCAGGGCGGTTATTGCAAGCCTGGAAGAGGGGGATTTTATGGTGTCGCTGGACATCAAGGATGCTTACCTGCATGTCCCCATTTACTCACCTCACCAGGAGTACCTCAGGTTTGTGGTACAGGACTGTCATTACCAATTCCAGACGTTGCCGTTTGGTCTGTCCACGGCACTGAGGGTATTTACCAAGGTAATGGCCGAAATGATGATACTCCTTCGGAAGAAGGGAGTTATAATTATCCCGTACTTGGACGATCTCCTTATAAAGGCGAGGTCCAAGGAGCAGTTGTTAGTCAGCGTAGCACTATCTCGGGAAGTGCTGCAACAGCACGGCTGGATTCTGAATATCCCAAAGTCGCAGCTGATTCCTGCGACGCGTCTGCTGTTCTTGGGCATGATTCTGGACACAGAACAGAAGAAGATGTTTCTCCCGGTCGAGAAGGCCCAGGAATTGTCATCTCTGGTCAGGGACCTCCTGAAACCAAAACAGGTGTCGGTGCATCACTGCACGCGAGTCCTGGGAAAGATGGTGGCCTCTTACGAAGCAATTCCCTTCGGCAGGTTCCATGCAAGGATCTTTCAGTGGTGTCTCTGCTGTGGTGGTTGCAGAGTGCTCATCTTCTCGAGGGCCGCAGATTCGGCATACAGGACTGGGTCCTGGTGACCACGGATGTAAGCCTCCGAGGTTGGGGGGCAGTCACTCAGGGAAGGAACTTCCAAGGACAGTGGTCAAGTCAGGAGACTTCCCTACACATAAATATTCTGGAACTAAGGGCCATTTACAACGCTCTGAGTCGAGCAGAACCCCTGCTTCAAAACCAACCGGTGCTGATTCAGTCAGACAACATCACGGCGGTCGCCCATGTAAACCGCCAGGGCGGCAGAAGAAGCAGGATGGCAATGGCAGAAGCCACAAGGATTCTTCGATGGGCGGAGAATCACGTGCTAGCACTGTCAGCAGTGTTCATTCCGGGAGTGGACAACTGGGAAGCAGACTTCCTTAGCAGGCACGACCTCCACCCGGGAGAGTGGGGACTTCATCCAGAAGTCTTCACGCTGATTGTAAATCGTTGGGAATGGCCACAGGTGGACATGATGGCGTCCCGCCTCAACAAAAAGCTAAAAAGATATTGCGCCAGGTCAAGGGACCCTCAGGCGATAGCTGTGGACGCCCTAATGACACCGTGGGTGTACCAGTCGGTTTATGTGTTCCCTCCTCTTCCTCTCATACCCAAGGTACTGAGGATAATAAGAAAGAGAGGAGTAAGAACTATACTCATCGTTCCGGATTGGCCAAGAAGAACTTGGTACCCAGAACTACAAGAAATGATCTCAGAGGACCCATGGCCTCTGCTGCTCCGACAGGACCTGCTGCAGCAGGGGCCCTGTCTGTTCCAAGACTTACCGCGGCTGTGTTTGACGGCATGGCGGTTGAACGCCGGATCCTAACGGAAAAGGGCATTCCAGATGAAGTGATTCCTACGCTGATAAAAGCTAGGAAAGATGTGACAGCAAAACATTATCACCGCATATGGCGAAAATATGTTGCTTGGTGTGAGGCCAGGAAGGCCCCAACAGAGGAACTCCAGCTGGGTCGATTTCTGCACTTCCTACAGTCAGGAGTGACTATGGGCCTAAAATTGGGATCCATAAAAGTCCAGATTTCGGCCCTATCTATTTTCTTTCAAAAAGAACTGGCTTCACTGCCTGAAGTTCAGACGTTTGTTAAGGGAGTGCTGCATATTCAGCCCCCTTTTGTGCCTCCAGTGGCACCTTGGGATCTCAACGTTGTGTTGGATTTCCTGAAATCACATTGGTTTGAGCCACTTAAGACCGTGGAGTCGAAGTATCTCACGTGGAAGGTAGTCATGCTGTTGGCCTTGGCCTCAGCTAGACGTGTGTCAGAGTTGGCAGCTTTGTCATGTAAAAGCCCATATCTGATTTTCCATATGGACAGGGCAGAATTGAGGACTCGTCCCCATTTTCTCCCAAAGGTGGTATCAGCGTTTTATTTGAACCAACCTATTGTGGTGCCTGCGGCTACTCGGGACTTGGAGGATTCCAAGTTGCTGGACGTAGTCCGGGCCCTGAAAATCTATGTTTCCAGGATGGCTAGAGTCAGAAAAACTGACTCGCTATTTATCCTGCATGCACCCAACAAGCTGGGTGCTCCTGCTTCAAAGCAGACTATTGCTCGCTGGATCTGTAGCACGATTCAGCTTGCACATTCTGCGGCTTGACTGCCGCATCCTAAATCAGTAAAAGCCCATTCCACGAGAAAGGTGGGCTCTTCTTGGGCGGCTGCCCGAGGGGTCTCGGCTTTACAACTTTGCCGAGCTGCTACTTGGTCGGGTTCAAACACTTTTGCAAAATTCTACAAGTTTGATACCCTGGCTGAGGAGGACCTTGAGTTTGCTCATTCGGTGCTGCAGAGTCATCCGCACTCTCCCGCCCGTTTGGGAGCTTTGGTATAATCCCCATGGTCCTTACGGAGTACCCAGCATCCACTAAGGCGTCCGAGAAAATAAGAATTTACTCACCGGTAATTCTATTTCTCGTAGTCCGTAGTGGATGCTGGGAGCCCGTCCCAAGTGCGGACTCTCTGCAATACTTGTATATAGTTTTTGCTTAACTAAAGGGTTATTGTTATGAGCCATCTGTAAAATGAGGCTCATTTGTTGTTCATACTGTTAGCTGGGTATATTTATCACAAGTTGTACGGTGTGATTGGTGTGGCTGGTATGAGTCTTACCCTGGATTCCAAATCCTTTCCTAGTAATGTCAGCTCTTCCGGGCACAGTTTCCCTAACTGAGGTCTGGAGGAGGGGCATAGAGGGAGGAGCCGGTGCACACCAGATATAGTACCTAATCTTTCTTTTAAGAGTGCCCAGTCTCCTGCGGAGCCCGTCTATTCCCCATGGTCCTTACGGAGTACCCAGCATCCACTACGGACTACGAGAAATGGAATTACCGGTGAGTAAATTCTTATTTTTGTCCAGATACGTTAAATCTAAAATGCAATTCAGACATTTTTTATTTACATTTTAGAGGGGAAAAAAATACTTATCCCAATAACAAACACTTGTCTGAGGTTCTTGCTGCATGTTTGGATGAAATTGTGAATCTCCTGCAACCGCGTTATGGGCCTAATTCAGATCTGTTCGCTCACTAGCTATTTTTTTGCAGCGATGCGAACAGATAATCGCCGCCTATAGGGGAGTGTATTTTAGATTTGCAAGAGTGCGAATGCGTGTGCAGCCGCCCTGTACAAAAACAGCTTGTGCAGTTTCTGAGTAGCTCTGACCCTACTTAGCCGATGCGAACAATTCAGCCTATTCGAGCCTGAAATTGACTTCGGACACCCGCGCTGCAAACGCCTCGACACTCCTGCGTTTTTCCAAACTCTCCCAGAAAACGGTCAGTTGACACCCACAAAAGCCCTCTTCCTTTCAATCTCCTTGCGATCGGCTGTGCGAATGGATTCTTCACTAGAACCAGTGCACAGCAACGATCCGCTTTGTACCCGTATGACGCGCCTGCTCATTGCGGTGCATGCGCAGTAGTTTTCCTGATCGCTGCGCAGCAAAAAATGCTAGCGAGCGAACATATCTGAATTAGGCCCTATATCCTTTAGATCAAGCAATGCTATAGCAATATTTCTCTTACGTCCTAGAGGATGCTGGGGACTCCGTAAGGACCATGGGGTATAGACGGCTCCGCAGGAGACATGGGCACTTTAAGACTTTAGAATGGGTGTGCACTGTCTCCTCCCTCTGTGCACCTCCTCCAGACCTCAGTTAGATCCTGTGCCCAGTGGAGACTGGATGCACTGCAGGGGAGCTCCACTGAGTTTCTCTGAAAATACTTTTGTTAGGTTTTTTATTTTCAGGGAGCACTGCTGGCAACAGGCTCCCTGCCTCGTGGGACTGAGGAGAGAGAAGCAGGACCTACTTAAATGATAGGCTCTGCTTCTTAGGCTACTGGACACCATTAGCTCCAGAGGGTCGGAACGCAGGTCTCACCCTCGCCGTTTGTCCCGGAGCCGCGCCGCCGTCCTCCTCACAGAGCCGGAAGATAGAAGCCAGGTGAGTATGAGAAGAAAGAAGACTTCAAAGGCGGCAGAATACTTCAGATCTTCAATGAGGTACACGCGCCATTGCTCCCCACACACACACACACACGGCACTGTACGGGTGCAGGGCGCAAGGGGGGGGCGCCCTGGGCAGCAATTATTACCTCAAAAACAGCACTGGCACAGTTCTCGGATACTGTGGAGGCAGTTTAGTATAAAATCCCCGCCAGTATAAAGAAATTGAGCGGGACCGAAGCCCGCCGTCGAGGGGGCGTGGCTTGATCCTCCAGCATTAACCAGCGCCATTTTCTCCACAGCATGCTGCAGAGAAGTGCTCCCGGACTCTCCCCTGCTGAACAATAACAGGGGGCAAAAACGAGGGGGGGGGGGGGGGGGGGCACATTTATTTGGTGCAGATCGTACGTACATATGTATATATATATATATATATATATATACATACATACATACATATATATATATATATATATATATATATATATATATATATATATATATGTATATGTATATATATATATATATATATGTATGTATATATATATATATATATATATATATATAAAAAGCGCTATTTAGGCAGGGACCTTGGTTTCAGTATATTGTGGCGCTGGGTGTGTGCTGGCATACTCTATCTCTGTGTCTCCAAAGGGCCTTATTGTGGGTCAGTCCCCATATTTATTTATCCCAGTGTGTGTGGGGGTGTCAGTACGTGTGTGTCGACATGTCTGAAGCGGAAGGCTCGTCTAGGGAGGATGCAGAGCAGATGGTGGTGGTGTCTCCGTCGGCACAGCCGACACCTGATTGGGTGGACATGTGGAATGTTTTGAATGCTAATGTGGCTTTATTACAGATTGGACAAAGCAGAGTCCAAAGACAAGCAGGGAATTAACCCATGGCTTTTACTGTGTCCCAGGACCCTTCAGGGTCACACAAACGTCCCTTTACCCAGTTAGCAGACACTGATACCGACACGGATTCCGACTCCAGTGTCGACTAGGATGATGCAAGGTTGCACCCATGGGTCGCGAAAGTATTCAATATATGATTATTGCAATAAAAAATGCGACTACGGGAGCCCTATTTAGACCTGCAATAGCGTCGGCAGGGGTAGGTAGCGCAATTACAGCTTGTACTGATAACTTGTCTTATGACATTGACACCCTGGATAAAGATAGTATGGTGTTGACCTTAGGTCACATCAAGGATGCAGCACTATATATGAGAGAGGCTGCGAGAGATATTGGGCTTTTGGGTTCAAGAGCTAATGCCATGGCAGGTTCTACTTGTAGGTCCCTGCGGACCCGTCAATAGACAGGTGATGCTGGCTCAAAGAGTCATATGGAGGCTTTACCTTGCAAGGGTGAAGTTTAATTTGGGGAGAGCCTCGCGGACCTGGTTTTCACAGCTACCGCGGGTAAGTCGTCTTTTCGGCCTTACGTTCCCCCACAGCAAAAGGAAACACCCTAATAACAGATGCAGTCCTTTCGGTAACGTAAGTTCAGTAAGGGGCGTGGCTTTCTTTCCTCGCCAGAGGTAGAGGGAAAAGAACACCGGCTACGACTAGTTCACAGGAAAAATGTCCTCCCCGGCCTCTACCAAATCCATCAAAGAGGTGCTTCCACACCGATTTTCAAATCGGCCTTGCCAGCTACTTCCCCGGAGAGGAAAATAGTTTTGGCTGCCATACTAAAGCTGTGTCAACAGCAAGTGATTATCATGGTTCCCCTAGTGCAACAGGAAAAGGGTTTTAGTCAACCCTATTTGTGGTCCCAAAGCCGGATGGCTCGGTCAGACCAATTCTGAATCTAAAATCCTTAAACCTATTTTAAAGAGGTTCAAACTCAAGATGGAATCTCTCAAGGCAAGGATATCCAGCCTGGAAAGGGGGGGATTTTATGGTGTCACTAGACATAAAGGATGCATACCTTCATGTCCCCATACTGTATATCCTCCTCATCGGGCATACCTAAGATTCACTGTACAGGATTGTCATTACCAGTTTCAGACGTTGCCGTTTGGGCTTTCCACGGCCCCGAGGATTTTCACCAAGGTAATGGCGGAAATGATGGTGTTCCTGCGCAAGCAGGGTGTCACAATTATCCCGTACTTGGACGATCTCCTAATAAAAGCGAGATCTAGAGCAGTTCCTGAACAGAGTATCACTTTCCCTGAAGGTGTTGGGCTTTCCACGGCCCCGAGAATTTTCACCAAGGTAATGGCGGAAATGATGGTGCTCCTGCGCAAGCAAGGGGTCACAAGTATCACATACTTGGACGATCTCCTGATATATGCGAGTTCAAGGGAACAGTTATTAAAAACCGTGTCTCTCTCCCTGAGAGTACTACAACAGCACAGCTGGATTCTAAATCTACCTAAGTCGCAGTTGGTTCCGATAACTCGGCTGTCTTTTGTGGGCATGATTCTGGATACGGGAAAACAAAGGGGTTTTTCTCCCAGTGGAAAAAGCCCAGGAACTCCAGAACATGATCAAAGACCTGTTAAAGCCAAACAGAGTGTCAGTTCATCAATGCACTCGAGTATTGGGAAAGATGGTGGCGGCCTACGAGGCCATTCCATTCAGCAGGTTCCATGCAAGGACCTTTCAGTGGGATCTTCTGGACAAGTGGTCAGGGTCACATCTGCGGATACATCGGAAGATACCCTGTCCCCCAGGGCCAGGGTCTCTCTCTCTCTCTCTCTCTCTCTCTCTCCTGTGGTGGCTCCAGAGTACTCCCCTTCTAGAGGGTCGCAGGTTCGGCATTCAAGATTGGGTTCTTGTGTCCACGGACGCGAGCCTCCGAGGATGGGGAGCAGTCACACAGGGAAACAATTTTCAGGGAATATGGTCAAGCCAGGAGGCTTGTCTACACGTCAATATACTGGAATTTAGGGCCATATACAACGGCCTCCGACAGGCGGAGAATATTCTTCGCAACCTACCTGTTCTGTTACAGTCAGACAACGTCACAGCTGGGGCGCATGTGAACCGCGGGACATGAAGCAGAGCAGCAATGGCAGAAGCCACCAGGATTCTTCGCTGGGCGGAAAATCATGTAAGCGCTCTGTCAGTGGTCTTCATTGCGGGAGTAGACATCTGGGAAGCAGACTTCCTCAGCAGACACGATCTCCATCCAGGAGAGTGGAGACTTCAACAAGAAGTTTTTGCAGAGGTGACAAGTCGATGGGGACTTCCTCAAATAGACATGATGGCGTCACGCCTTAACAGAAAGCTTCGGACGTATTGTTCCTGGTCAAGGGACCCTCAGGCAGTGGCAGTGGACGCCCTGGTGACACCGTGGGTGTTTCAGTCGGTCTCTGTGTTCCCTCCACTTCCTCGCATCTCAAGGATATTGAGAATCGTAAGACGAACAAGAGTGCACACAATACTCGTTGTTCCAGATTGGCCTCGAAGGGCCTGGAGCTCAGATCTTCAGGAAATGATCACAGAAGATCCGTGGCCTCTTCCTCTCAGGGAGGACCTGTTACTACAGGGGCCCTGTGTGTTCCAAGACTTACCGCGGTTACGTTTGACGGCATGGCGGTTGAACACCAAATCCTAGCTAGGAAAGGTATTCCGGATAAAGTCGTCCCTACTCTTATTACAGCTAGGAAGGAGGTAACGGCGAAACACTATCACCATATCGGGAGAAAATATGTGTCTTGGTGTGAAGCCAAGAATGCCCTAAGGATGATTCTCAACTGGGTAGTTTTCTCCATTTTCTGCAGTCAGGTGTGGATATGGGCCTGACGTTAGGCTCCATTAAGGTGCAGATTTCGGGTTTATCTATATTCTTTCAGAAGGTATTGGCTTCTCTCCCAGAAGTCCAGACTTTTGTAAAGGCAGTGTGGCTCATCCAACCTCCTTTTGTGCCTCCAGTGGCACCGTGTGACCTTAACGTGGTGTTACAGTTCCTTAAATCACACTGATTTGAACCTCTTCAAACAATTGAATTGAAGTTTCTCACTTGGAAAGTGGTCATGGTATTGGCCTTGACATCTGCAAGGCGGTTGTCCGACTTAGCGGCTTTGTCTTACGAGAGCCCCTATCTGATTTTCCATGCGGATAAAGCAGAGTTGAGGACTCGTCCTCATTTTCTGCCTAAGGTGGTTTCGTCATTTCATATGAACCAACCTATTGTGGTGCCTGTGGCTATGGGTGCCTTGGAGGATTCCAAGTCCCTTGATGTAGTCAGGGCCTTAAAGATTTCTATCGCCAGAACGGCTAGGGTTAGGAAAACAGAGGCACTGTTTGTCCTGTATGCAGCCAACAAGGTTGGCGCTCCTGCGTCTAAACAGACTATTGCTCGCTGGATCTGTAACACGATTCCGCAGGCTCATTCTACGGCAGGATTGCCGGTTCCAAAATTCGGGAAAGGCCCATTCCACTAGGAAGGTGGGCTCTTCTTGGGCGGCTGCCCGAGGCGTCTTGGCATTACAGCTTTGCCCAGCTGCTACTTGGTCGGGTTCAAACACTTTTGCAAAGTTCTACAAGTTTGATACCCTGGCTGAGGAGGACCTCATGTTTGCTCAATCGGTGCTGCAGAGTCATCCGCACTCTCCCGCCTGGTCTGGAGCTTTGGTATAATCCCCATGGTCCTTACGGAGTCCCCAGCATCCTCTAGGACGTAAGAGAAAATAAGATTTTAACCCTACCGGTAAATCTTTTTCTCCTAGTCCGTAGAGGATGCTGGGCGCCCGTCCCAGTGCGGAAAAATTCTGCAAGGCTTGTATATAGTTGTTGCTTACATAAGGGTTATGTTACGGTTGAGATCAGTCTCTGGCTAATGCTGTTGTTCATGCTGTTAACTGGTTCGTATATACCATGTTGTACGGTGTGTATGGTGTGGCTGGTAGGTATCTCGCCCTTAGATTAACAAAAATCCTTTCCTCGTACTGTCAGTCTCCTCTGGGCACAGTCCTAACTGAGGTCTGGAGGAGGGGCATAGAGGGAGGAGCCAGTGCACACCCATTCTAAAGTCTTAAAGTGCCCATGTCTCCTGCGGAGCTTTCCTTACCCCATGGTCCTTACGGAGTCCCCAGCATCCTCTACGGACTAGGAGAAAAAGATTTACCGGTAGGTTTAAAATCTTATTTTTTGTGTCTTAAGCTGGGTCACACTGGCAGATATATCTGCAATTCAATTGATATATCTGCAGTTCGGTTGTTCATACACACAGAAAGGTGCGCCAATATATCTTATGATGCCCATATGCTTGTGAGATAATCTGTGCTAACCTTCGATTTCGACCGGATCTGTGAGAGAAATCGAAGGGTTGTATGCACATTTTAGATGCCTTGCGACGCGCGGGCACGCCAGTCGAATCTCGCATCTCAAGATAGTATGTGCTGCACTTAATATTTATCGAATCGCAGTGCGATCGCATGTGTTTTTAAAAACATATGCGATATATCGCACTGCGAGGGGCCCCCGCCGGGAGCGGATGGAGGCCGCTCCCACTCGGCGGTGACGTGCCCATCACGTGATTACCATGCGATCTATCGCATGATCGCATGGTAATCACTTTGGCAGTTCAGTGTATGGGCACCATTAAAGATATAAAGTATCTGATGTCCAATTTGTTTGCAGCTATATATGCTGTTGGGAGTGGATCATACACACAGAAAGATGCACCAATATATCTGCAGATATATTGCTAATCTGCTGTGTTGCCCAGCAGGTGCAATATATCCGTGAAAGACGTAATTCACAGACATATTGCTTGTACACACCTGCA
This sequence comes from Pseudophryne corroboree, assembly GCF_028390025.1. Taxonomy (NCBI): domain Eukaryota; kingdom Metazoa; phylum Chordata; class Amphibia; order Anura; family Myobatrachidae; genus Pseudophryne; species Pseudophryne corroboree. Next base: position 92,556,705 of record NC_086451.1, on the reverse strand, counting down.
GATCAGCAAAATATATATTGGCCGATCAATTAATTGGCCAATATATCTACCAGTGTGTACCCAGCATAATACACAAATGTCTTGTTTTATTACATAGGGTGAAATTTATCAAAGCTTGGAGAGGGATAGGTTGTGTTTGAAAAATGACAGAAGCATGTTGGTTAGTACTTATCTTTCTCTTCTTAAACCATTACATGTTTGTAAATTTTAAAGATTTAACTCAAGCACAAAGGTCTTATTAGGCTGTCATCCCCCTAAGATGCAATAGGCAATATCGATTGGTTAGCTATTGTCACCTGTGTAAATTTGTCTCCTGTTCCTTGCAGCCTGTGGCAAATGCCTCGTTGGACAATCGGGTGAAGGATAATGATCCTATTCTTAACGCAATAAAAGATGAGGTGAGTGTACTAAAGAAATGCACATTTAAAAAATGCACAGTAATGCTTTCTGTTTTGGAGGAGAAACAATGCCTGTGTCTGTGCAAAGGGTTCTTTACAGTAAAAGTAGTAAAGCTGTAGAATAATCTGCTGTTGATGTAGTATTATTAAAAAACTATTCTAATCATATGCAGTTAAAAAAGGGGCAGTGCAGCTAAGGATGCACAAAGAGAGTGCTCATCCAAACACTCAAAACAAGCAGTGTATGTAAAATAGATGTGCATCTGTTCAGCAGACTGAACTGACAGTTTTTAGTTGAAAAAACAAATATGTGAAATAAAAATGACACCCAGGGTACTACCAAACACCACAATATAAATGTAAGCAGCAATGTAAACCTCCTTTCTTCAAGGATCCTGTAACAAGGGGCCTAATTCAGACCTGATCGCTAGCAGGCGATTTTTGCACTACTGCGAACGGAGAGTCGCTGCCTACAGGGGAGTGTATTTTAGCTGTGCAAGTGTGTGAACGCATGTGTAGCAGAGCTGTACAGATGTTGTGCAGACTCTGCGCAGCCCAGGACTGACTCAGCTGCTGCGATCTCTTCAGCCTGTCCGGGACCGGAACTGACATCAGACACCCTCCCTGCACACGCATGTACACGTCTGCGTTTTTCCAACCACTCCCAGAAAACGGTCAGTTGACACCCACAAACGTCTCCTTGCGAACGCCCGTGTGAATGGATCCTTCGCACAAACCCATCGCTGAGCGGCGATCCGCTTTGTACCCGTGTGACTCGCCTGCGCATTGCGGAGTTTGCGCAGTTTAGACCTGATCGCCCGCTGTACGATAACGCAGCCTAGCGATCAGGTCTGAATTACTGCCAATATGTACTCTCCATACACTACTGTTGAAGCAGTGCCTGTGTCTGTGCTAGGGGTTATTTATAGTAAAATTAGTAAAGCTGTAGAATATTCTACTACTGAAGCAGTGTCTGTTTAAGGGTTATTTACGGGATGTAGTTACTATCCCGGCGGTCGGGATCCTGCAGTCAGAATATGGACACCAGGATCCCGACCGCCGAGAATGCCGACAGCTGCACCAGGGTTATTTACACTCATGGGTGTCCACGACACCCATAGAGTGGAAATAGAACCTGTGGCGAGCGCACCGTGCCTGCAAGGGGCTTTCTAGCGCTCGCCCCGCTGCTGTCATTCTGGTGGCCGGAATCCTGGCAGCCGGGATTCCATACCCAACCCTTATTTACTGTAAAAGTAGTGAAGATATTTGCTTACAGTAAAAGTGGTGAAGAGATTTCTTTACAGTAAAAGTAGTAAAGCTGTAGAATATTCTACTATTGAAGCAGTGTCTGTCTAATGGTGCCCATACACTTGTAAGATTATCGGTGCTATCCTTCGGTTTCTACCTCAACTGTGAGAAAAATCGAAGAATTGTATGCACATTTTAGGTACCTTGAGACGCG